>NC_091821.1:358260391-358322891 GCF_038994185.2 Dermacentor albipictus
TTGTTGTATCTTTGTCTCCCCTTATCTCTTCCCCAGTGCAGGGTAGCAAATTGGATATCTATCTTCCGGTTAACCTTCCTGTCTTTCGCGTCTCATTTATCTATTTCTATGTAGAAACCAACAGCTGCCATGTTGTAAGCTCACGCCAAATTATTAGCCTAGACATCATCTCGCTGCTACTACACGATCGTATTCAACGTGCTCTTCATCGTGCTGCTGTCGTCACAATCACGCTCGCAGCCCACAAACATAACTGCTCAATTTGTAAGAACACGTTGGTTTACCTGGTAACGCTTTGCGGAACACCCAAAAATGCTAGATAGCAAAGTACATACAAAATTCTTCGCATAACAGTGATTTTGACAGTGCGTGGCATGAATACAATCTTCTGTTTCCTTTCCTGCAATTTCATGCATGCAACGGTCTCTACCATTACAGCCCGGTCAAGCTTTCTAGCAACCGCTTTGTTCGTATGAGGAATCTAATTTCAGAGTTAAAAACAAAGGTTACGGCTCGGCTCTAAGCAGACGGAGACGAAGTGAGACACAAACGACATATACGGGCGCCAACTTTTCTTCATAGCTTTCGCGTCTCGTTTGTTTTGTTTTTCTGTATATTTCCACACTACACGCGTACAAATTAAGAAGCTCGAGTGATTGCAATAACTGACCCAAAATAAAACAGAAATTTGGTTCGATACGCATTTCGCTGTACCGCAAGTAGACGCACATCTCTCCCGGGCGAAGAGCGATGTCACGCTGTTATTTGTCTAGCACCGGACAGCTGTCGTTCGCGACTCGCCTGGTCAGCCCCAGTGATTGGGCAGACACGTCGCACGGACGCGGGGGTTCGGGATTGCTGTGCTCTGGACCGGACCGGAAGGTGCACGCGCCCAGGCACCGAGACGACGAGCAGAAAGGAAAAGGTGACGAAGAGAATGAAAAGATAAAATGCACTTCTTAGCGGAACCTTGCGTGAGAACTCACACGCTATGGAGCGGCCATCTCGGAGTGTCACTCGTTAACGCCACTGTCGTGGGCAGCTATATCGACCGATGTCCAACCAACTGCTCTCTCTCTCGCTCTGCCTCTCCTTGGGCCCTGCCAAATTATTGTCATCTTTGCCGTCGCGCCCGATCTGGTTGCCTTTTCATTCCCCATTTATTATCATTCCTTCTTAGTATATCTTTTCATTTTCCCGTCTCTTCATTCGCGTCACCATCGTTCTTTGTTGAAGATAGTTGGAGATCGTACGGCTCGACTTCGTCAGTGTTGACTCAGCTTCTCTGGCGAGCATTTGCTTCCTCTGTGTTCGGTATTTTGTTCTTTACTTGAAAGTTAACGCGCTCACTGTATTTCGAGTTTCTCCGCGGGTGCGTGTTATCTTCAAGAAAAAAAAATGTTACCATGTCTCATCGCGAATAACTGCGCATTTCTTCTTAATTACGACATACCTGTTCCAAGCAACGCCAAAGGTCTTCTCTCGGTTATTACAACCACTGCGGTTGGTAGCAAAATGCATCGGCAGCAGTATAAGCCTTCCCCGCTCAAAGACGCCTTCGAAGTTTGCTCAAAGAAAAGTCCGCGAAACCTTGATGACATAACCGCATGCATTTCTCCAGCATATGGAAGCTCGTTGATGTGATCAGCATCAAAAATTTCTAGGTAAATGATAAAAAGTACATCCTGCACAAAACAAATTTCAATAAGCAAGTTCCTGAGTATTCATGAGCGTAGACAAGCCTCATATTATCGTTGTGGAGACGTTCATAGTATTCTTCCCTTAGCAAAATAAGAAGATGCAAAAAAGTCTAGTTAGGTCTCATCTACGTACTGAGCATGTTTTTTTCTTATGTCGGCCCTTCTCCTACGTTTCTGCCTAGGCTTTCTTTTCCCTGTCTTCGACGCCTATTATTACTCGATATTGTTACTCTCACATATGTGTATTAGATCACGACTCCCACGTTCCCGTTCCATTCACACGCGGGTTTGTTTTCTCGCTCTCTCCTGGTTTCCTACGGTTTTTCGCCATTCCTGTTTCTTTCGTTTTCGCGATTTTTCTCTCGTTTTAGCCCTCTTTCTTTGGGAGGGAGCTCTTGCCGGAAATAGAGACTCCGGAGGTGCCGGATGGCACCATTTTCTGCAGCCCTCATAACAATGAACCGGCTCTTCTTGCTTCACGCCTCCTTTCATTCTCCATATGCCCGACACCCCATCGCCACCGGCTTCCTCCTCGCCCAGCAATCTTCTTCGAATTTCCCTTCCAGCCCCTTCATACTCCAACCCCGCCTCGCACGCAGCCAGCGCCTCAGCTTATTCCGGCCCCATGTGATGCTCACCAGAGTAATGTATAGAGGCATCCAAGCTTAGTATATAATACATGAACGCAGAGCAAAGCAGAAGTGTAGCACGCGGACGCCAACGATTCAAGCGACTCCCCCGCTTCCTGCCTTCGGCCTTCCTGTCTTGCTTCTTCTGTTCCTCTCTTCTTCGAATCCTTGTTGGCACGCTCGTTTGACCAGAGACATACAGGGCGCAACGAAGTTGCGCGTGCGAGTGGCGTTCCGATGGCGACGCTGTCTGCTTCCGGAGTTGCCGATGACGCCAGCTCCTCCTCGTACTTCCTCTACGACAACGGCGACACATCCGATACACGCGCGGCCATTCCGCGCTTCCCCGGTGTTCTTCACCCCCCTTGTCGTCGTCGTAGTAGCGAGACCAAATAATGGAGCTAACAAGGGTTCTCGCTCCTCTGCTTACACGTCGGATACATGCAGCTTGGGAAAAGCAGGAAGCGGCGAAAAACCTGAGGCTCTTTTTTTTTTATTGATATGATATAAGGAGATGTTGGCGCGCAATTTAAGGCGCCGGCTACTCCTTATCTCTTGGGTGGTTCCGTCATACATCATTCAGGGTTCACGGTTACATATCAAATAGTCATTTCACACAAGCACCAGGACTTATAAAGCAACGTTTCCACAGGCAGACTATTGCAAATGTCTCCACACCTATGTAGTCGAAAGTCTCAAAAGTAGAAACGATACTGTCGCCTAATAACACATTTTCTAGTCAGCGGGTCAGCGGGTACATACAATATACATGGCAAATGTCTCCACACTTATGTAGTCGAAAGTCTCAAAAGCACAAACGATACTGTTGCCTAATTACCCATTTTTGCGCTTCTGTTGCTGACAATATAAATTTTACCGCACATAGGATACCTGAGGCTCTTCTTTAGCCCGTAGCTGAACGCAGGCGCTTTCTCTGCGAGAGGACGATGCTACAGCCTGATAATTAAAACAGCGCGACATGAAACTACGAACGTAAAATGTTTTGTATCGTTGTCTTTATTATTTGCTGTCTGTCTCTCTCCAGTATCCTCCATGTATATTCGAGAGAGATTCTGTACTTGACTATACGTAAACTCTCCGCGGTTGTGAAGCAGCCCGAGCGGTCATGGAAAGCGCTTCACGAAAACAAGAAGCGTTCCCAGATGATTCCTCTTTAGACCTGTATTTTCTCTCAAGTTCCTTATCCTGCTCCTCGCAAGTCGAGTTTACAGCTGCAAACTGCAGTGATCTCAGCTTAGCAAGGCGGGCGACTTTCCTAGCGTTGAATAGGAGAGCCAAGTAAAGAAATGGGTGAGGTTAAGTATCGGGCTATGACAACGCTTGAGTGTGAGTGAGGCAGTGAGTGAAATTGGGTGCCCGCAGGCGACAATAAATGAAGCCGACATTCCTTCCCAACGACCCCTGAGTGAGATTATATTTTCTTCTTGACATTTGTATTTCTTTTTCTGTTTGCTTCTTCTCATAAAATTTACAGGCATTACCCTCGGTGAACGCGCTTCAGTGAATGCGCTCGCTATTTGGCCCCTGGGTTATGTGCGTCTTCAAATCTTGGAGACACGGAAAATCGACTGACTCGTCGTTCTCGCTTTCTAGATTCACGGCTGGCAAAAGCGTGCAGCACTATTTACCGGAAAACAGGGACAGGCCCGGCGTGCCCTTGTCACCCACGGTGCTGAGGGCTCAGGAGCCGGAGTGAGACGAACATGCGGAATGATATGGCGGCCGGTTCACTGAGATGAAGGCAACAATCAGTAGGGTGAATAATGAAGAAGCCACGCGATTACAACCTACTTTCGCACTAGTAATAAAATGGGCACATTGTTACACTCGTTCACTTCGCAGAATGCGGGAAAGATTCGCTCTTTAACTACTGGTACGTTGAAATTTCGCCGCCTGTGGTGTTGAAGAAGAGAATCTTACTGGCCAGCCCTTAGTTTTTTACTTTTTATTCGTTCCGCGGTTTGGGTAACGCGCGTGCAACAAGCAAAATATAAGAAAACAACTTCAGTTGCCTGTATGCTTCTACATAAAGGTCTTGCTTCTTTTCTCTTTCTTTCTTCGCCACATAACAAGTACCTTAGGTTTACGGAAGAAGGTGACTTTGGATCCCGTTCCCTTCATTTTGTTTTCAGGGCTTGATAACTTTTCTGCCTTCATGACCCAAACTTCCTATGATTTCAACTTTCTGGAAAGAAAATCTATGTGCTTTCCACTCTAGCCAATGCGCTGCTAGGCATAAAGTAATGTATCAAATCATCCAGCACTATAGAATTCCTCCCCTATCAATATACGCTCAGCCCACACAAACTCGCCTACGCTTTTAAGTAGAATTTCTGTTCGTCAATTTGTTTGTTTTCAAATGGATGTTAGCATAGGATTCTCAGACTTGTTTGTTTAGAGCCTTCGCGTCAGCACTCTATTGTGTTACTTTTATATTAGCGTCGAGGGTGCCAGCAGGTTTGCTTCACGTTGCTTAGTCATTCTAGCATCCATCTGTTTACGAGGGCTGAAAAATACTCATCCAATTTTTCTGTTCCTCCTTTTTCTCTATGCCATCGTCCGGTGCGGGCAATATGTGAAGGATGAACTCGAACTCGCATTAACTCGGCTTTCTTCACATATTGGCTCATAGAGTTTTCTCTCAACTTCAATCGACAATAAGTGAAAGGAAAGGGTGGTCAAGTAGCTCTATTCAATAACCAGTCGGAAGCCCGGGAAACTCATCTTGCTGAGAAGTAGAAATCTCCTTTGAAGAGGAAAAAAAATCATTTTCTTCCTCTCAAAGAAAGCACTCACTCTGTCCCTTTGAAATTTGAAGCTCGAGAGGCTCTTGGCAGATAATGAAATGGAACCCGGAAGTCTGCAGACAGATGTCCCTACCAAAACCTTGATACAACGCTCCAGAAAATAAGAAATGCCATCCATCGATGATATTTTCTGGAATGATATCGCGCTGTAAGATCAGCTTGTGTCAACACAGATGTCAGCTTTCTTACGGCTGACACAGTGCCCAACTACCAACTTGGCTGAAAGCCTGTCGGTAGAGATTAGAATTGCTCGTCAAGGAACCATTTAGCTGCCTGTTCATTTCGATCTTATCGTTGCTGTTATTCTCTCGGAACGGCTTCATATGCAAAAAAGAAACGATAAAAGAAAGTGAAAGAAATGAAACCCTTCTGTTATACGGCTTTCAGCTTTACCTTTACTGTATATTTTGATCAAAGCGTGATGGCGAACGCGTAAAAACGCACTCAATGTATTTCATCTCACCTACATTTCTTTTTTCACGCTTGACTAAAAGATGACTGAGTCTAACACAGTATGACTGGTTTAAGTAATTTTCTGTTCTTTGACAAGATTGAAAGGAAAGCAGCAGCCACACTTACAAAAAAAGGAAACGAAAATCTTGTTCTTTTGTTTTTTGTGAATGTGACATGGTGTGAGTTAGTCACATAGTTTACGACTGGCAGCGCTCAGCGTTGTGACCAAATAAATACATTCAAAGAGTCAAAAGAAATTGGCGTTGCTTGAGGCTCTTATCTCATATACTGTAACCACAGTTGGCTCACATAGTGGGTCTCTCTTTTATTGCGGTGGCAATTATGCCCACTTCAGGCGCATTTCTGCCTTCGGCGTCGCCGTCACCGTCGCAGTCGCCGTGATGTTCTATATAAAGTCGACAAACGATAAAATCGTCACAGCACGCCACATGCTGCATGTGCGAGTGAAAGCGTGCTAGAGTGAGCTGATGATGGCGGTTCGATCTCGCGTGCGCATCGGAGGAAAGCGGGGAGGAAGCGCGCCGTCTTCCATCGCGCGAGAAGCGCCGGCGGCTGCTCCGTATGGCACGGCCGCACGCGGGCCCAATCTTGGAAGCGATCTGCGATGTGACATAATACGCTCCGAGTGCTGAGAGCTTCGTGTGCCCAGTGTTATTCGCCGCTCAGTTCGCGTTGAAACGAGAAACAGAACGAAGGTCAATTCGCGGGTACTCACTTTAGGGTATTCGCTATTCGCATCCTCACTCCAGCGTTTGGACATCGAGTTTCCGCGGTCATCGAGTCAGACGTGAGCATGTTTGCTTGTGCGCGCGTGACACCATGTTTGGTACTTTAGTTAGTAAGCGAAGGTATACAACTTTATACGGCCGATAAGACTACCGTCCTTACTTAGTAGCTGTGTACTAATTTGTATGGCTTGGCTGCTTACTAATTTGAATAGCAGACAGCTAATATGCTGTCAACTGTTCGGCCGAAAATGGCACCTTTTTCTCAAGAACACCTTTATATCCGTGCGCCAAGTCTCCTTTTAATACATTTAGCATTGCTTATCGGGACCTCCAGAATACACGCATAGACGCCTTGGTTATTAGATTCTGCTTGGAATACCAACCGACACAGAAATTTCAAAGTTTGGAAGTTTCGTGCAACACCTCAGTGCATGCCACAAACGCTCCTCAAGTCCCAACTGCATTTTACCGAATCGAGAAGTGTCAAATCCCCATTGTCCGTTGTGATTACAACAAAATGTTTACGGTATTTTCTTGCAAAAAACTCACGGGCATACAGACGAACGAGCAAAAGGAATTTTGTTGTGTTAACTGCTGTCACCATAAAATCATCAAAGTTTCGGAGCTTCATCGAACAAACTTCACTGTGCACACTTTTTATTACGTGGCAGGCGATGAGCTCTTCCCGCGAAAAACATGTGGGCGAGCGTCGTAGACCGCAAGTTTCGTACGCTGGTTCACACCTTCTCGCCGGAGGAAGAGAGGACCCACCATCGCTTCCACTTCCATGCGCACAGTGACGAAACAAGCTGTGCTAGTCAGTCCGGGCTATCTGCATTCAATTATGGTACCCTGCTTTCCCTTCGCTTTCAATTAGATGTACAGCTGCAGGCGCGCGCTAATGAAAATTAATTAAGGGTCCTTCCCCAAGGCGCCTGTTAATCACCTCTTCTCGGTCGTGAGGCGACGAGCTTGTCAATTGGCGAAATGCGAAAACACCCGTGTACTTAGATTTAGGTGCACGTTAAAGAACCCCAGGTGGTCAAAATTTCCGGAGTCCCCCACTACGGCGTGCCTCATAATCAGAAAGTGGTTTTGGCACGTAAAACCCCGTATATTATTATATTATTATAGAGCTTGTCAATTACTACTAAAAAACTTGAGCCGTGTAACATCAACAGATCGCTACAAATTTAGATAAGCACGAGTAGGTGTTCTATACGTCTCTGTTTATTGCTTCTGCTGCACGTTTCTGAAGTATATCGTTAAACGTTGTGGGCTCAAAAGTAGCGCACATCGCCAACACTCTGTAGAAAATAATTGAAGCCAGGCTTTGCTCATGTGCAACGTCACTGACGCTCTTTTTTAGACATATTCAGCTGCATGCGTTCGCTGCTGATAAAACGTTCTATCACTTCATTCCTCTTCATTCTTCCAGAGGAATCTCGAGCATCACTTCAAGTCGTGCACTTGACTTCGAATAAGGGCAAGTCTGGATGTGCTTGCGTACGGCTTGAACGAAGATACGCCCGTGTCCCCTGCATTGGGGCATGTTAAAGATCCTGTAGTGGTCAAAATTACTCCGGAGTCTCCCACTACGGTGCGCCTCATAATCAAATCGTAGTTTTGGCACATAAAGCCCCACAATTGACTTCGAATGAAAATTCAAGGGGTTCAATATGGTCCACTGTTCACGAAATTCCCCTTAAGCTAGAACGCTTCATAAAAAATAGCGCCAGCCGATTGTAACACCTAGCATAATGTTAATCATGGCTTCCAGCCAGCGTGAATCAGTTCTTAGGAAAGAAACGTTTTGTAAGTTCCACCCATGGTTTTTTTTTTCTGCTTTGGCATGTTTCCTTCAATGTTCCCTTCTATTTCAAAGTCGCTGGTAGGTGATGTATTTAGTTTAGCCAATGTAAAGAGATCCTAAAAGGAATGTATAATGGCTCAAGTATACATATCCTCACCTATTACAATATTCTCGAAATATTTATGCCACCATGACAAAATGTTCAGCATGTTTGTGCTGGAGGAGCAACATAACACAGGTTTTGTACAGTTGTTTATTTCGCTAGGACATAATTTCCGTCCGTACCGGTAGCATTCTTGAAAGGTAGAATGCAAAAATGCTGGTGTTCTCAGATTTCAGAGCAAGCAAAAGACCACATGTAAATTAAGTTATTCCCGAGCTGTCTTTTAAAGCGTGATTCGCAGCCAAATTATGGCTTTGCACGTAAGCAGCAATCAGATATTACTATAATATTTTTGGTTCTTGCAATCGGTAAATCATACTAGTTTGTAGTTGACCTTCCAGTAAATCCGGAGAAGGAAATTACCTATGGGCGAAATTGTGCCAAGGAACTCTTAAAGAGGTATATGAAGCATTTTTAGAGGGATTACATCATTATGCAAAAATAGTTGGCAGCAATCCACACTTACTACATATAGCTCTGTGGTAATAAATAATTGTTACTGCCACTTGAGCGCCTTTGTGCATCAAAGCCTGACCCTAGCTTACACCGCTGACACTTTCATTTCACTCAGTATTGCGCTTAAAATAAACCGCCCGTTTAGTGTTCTTACGCCTCATTTATGCTTAGCTTCCCGTTAGCTATGTGAGCACTATAAACGCGCTATGCTATAATTGTATGGCGCCTGATTAGACAATTAAAAGTTATTGTGTCATTTAGTTTATCTTGCCATACAAAGGAGGGGGGGGGGGGGGGGGGCGTCCGCCTAAATAAATGCAATGATCAAATTTACAGGAGAAAGAGTTTTCTTTAGACCGATTGACTTGCAATAGCCAGAGCATGGGGAGCCCCACAAAATGGCGATGTAAAATGACTAAAAAAGTAGTCCTTTTTTCACTCCTCCTCTGCATACTTCGTTCATTGAGCTGATGACTTTCTTAGTGTAAACTAAACCATCAAAGAGCTAAATCGCTAGAATAAAATTATATATGCACTTTACTATTTAATTTAAAATTCCCGGACATGGCACCAGTTGTTCATCGAGAATTTTCGGTAAGTTCCCGTAACTTCCAGTAAATTCTCCGTGACATGGCCTGGCAGGTGTTTTTATTGCACTAGCAATTATATGGCACTCATGGCGTACTTGTGCCGTCGCGGTCGCCGTGATATTCTGTATAAAGTCCAAGGGCGATAACAATTTCGCCGCGCGCCGTATATACGAGTGAAACCATGCGAGGGTGAGCCAGCGATGGCGGCTCAATCTCGCGCGCCAGGGAGGAAAGCGGGGAGGACGCACGCCGTGTTCCGTCACGCGCAAGACACCGAGAGGGGAGGGCAGGAAGCGAGGGGAGCGGATGTGTTCCACTCCGGCGCATGCTGCGTATGGCGCAGCCACGTGGCCCTGCCTTGAAAGCGATCTGCGATGAGCACAGAGCCTAGGTGGTCCGACGGCTCATAGCTTCGTGTGCCCTGTGTTTTCGTCGCTAAGTTCGCGTTGAAGCTGAAGGCAGCAGGATCATCAATCGGCTCGCTGCTACTGGCACACTTCCTCGCTCTATCATATTTACAGCGACATTCCGCGGTCATCGAGTTTGATGTGCCCATGTTTGCTTCTGCGCGCGTGACACTATGCTTGTCAATTTAGTTAATACGCGAATGTTTACATGTTTGCACGGTCAATAAATTCACTATCCTTACTTAGTATAGCTGTCTCCGAATTCGCCATCGAAATCGATGCTTCGCCTTCCTGGCGAAAGTGCTACTTCTTTATCTTTTCCTATAGCCCATTGTGCAACTGTGGCTACCTTTTGCTGGTGGTGCAGATTGGAGCTGCTTTTCTATCTGGGCCCGAAATACGTGCCTATCACAATGCTGCAGCAAAGTACACAGAGGCCATCGCCATTTCAGTACCTGCAATGCAAACTTTTCACACTCTTCTCTATTCGCTTCACGAGGCAGGCTGCCAGAAGAACAGGTGAGGTGGGGCTTCAATGGCGTCACTTAACCGTCGTATGTAAGCTGCGTGCTACAGGGTTGCATAGCTCTCCGCGCCAACTTACTTCTGTGATTCCTCAATCTCTCCTAGTCCTCCTCTTCTGTGATGGCATGTCCATGCTAGAACCTTCTTTTCCCGTTTGTTCGGCATCTCTCCTCACTGCGATACCGCTCAAAAGCAAACTGGTGAAGGCAGCAACCCCCATAGTAATGATTCGCAAAGGCAAATGTCGCCCCGATCAGGCAGGCAGCCATGGCGAGAGCGAGCAACTCGGACAGCGTGGAGGGTGAGGGTGCAAGCGCACGCAGAGTGCAGCGTGCGACAAGCCCGTTGATCGATGGCCGCACGTCGATGCATCAGCAGCCTCTCCGCGTCCGGCTCACGTGGCAGCCGTGGCGCTCGGCTGCCGGTGGTGCTGCAGCGGCCTCTTCGAAAGCCCCCTTACCCCCCCCCCCCCCGCACCGCCCCACCAACACACCCCCCTTTCACACCCACGTACTCCCGCAGCAGCATCGATGCCTCGGTGGTGTTAAAGGCTTGCTGCATGGCCGCCGCTGGCACCATGGGTCATGCACCGCTCATTTGGTAGCGCGTGCTGTGAGCGGCGGTGACCGTTCCCTTGCTCGTTCTTCAGAACCTACTAAGCGACGGCACCAATAAAGATGTCGGTACACACTACAATGTATACTGTTCTTTCCACTAACGAGCGCCGTCTGAAATGCTGTAAATTTCCTTTTGTTTGGTGCCAGAGATCAAACAAACAATCCTATCTTACATTTAGCAAGCAAGAAACAATGAAAGCCAGAAGTCACATTCCAGAACGACTTCTTGCGTGGTGTCGTGGTGCAACGCCAAGCACTACGGTTCTCTATTGCGATGAACACTCGCGGGCTGACGTCACAACATTCATTTTGCTCGTTCTGTCGCCCTGTATGACGTGACATGAAAACAAAATTAACTGAAAGCATTTTAACAACTATTCCGCGTTTGAATACCATCAACATATAAGGAGCAGCTCAAAAATGAGCTGCCCACTCTCCGCTCGTCTTCCCTTATCTCTCAAAATTATTCTCACGAACCACTGATGCTTTCTACGTGAATATTCTTGTCATTGGAAAGATTCCTTTCTAAAGCGAGAAGATCTTGTGGCACAGGTGTGCCGTCAGTGAAGAGTGCAGTCGCTGTTTCAGTGAAACTGCTCAGGTGGCTGAGTTCTTACAGTTAGATGAGCTAGGCCATGAATACTGTTCGAGCTTATTGGATGTGTTTGCATTGTAGTTAGCACATTTACACAAGGTCACGTGTAAACTACCACTGCCGATCAAAGTGCCAACTTTAAAATGCGTCGTCGTTCGCACTGCCCCCCCCCCGTATTATTGTAGAACATATTATTTTTGAAGCTTCTTGGTCCTACGCCTGTTTCTTGTTAATTCTCAATGCTTACTCAATCATTGTGAATTCGCAAAGGCACCGTCAGTGCTCTAACAAAAGCACATTATATTTGCATGTATACACAATCTCTTAGTTACCACAATCACCCAGCATTTTTTCGTTTGCCTTTCTCTCTAACATTTCTAAAACCACAATGCGACCTATGATGTCGTTTCCGCTTCAAAAAATTAAACATTAGAACTTGAGACTGACTCCAACCAAATAACTGAATTTTATTAGCCCGACGTTTCGGAGCCCATTCGGCTCCTTCTTCAGGGGGTTGTTCTTCGGGGGGTGGCGGTGTGCCTCTTTTAAAGCGTCTTTTTTGAAGAAAGGAGGGGGGGGAACACGGGAGGTGGGGAGACACTCCACAGAAGGAAAGGTGGGGGGGAACAAAAGGAAAGGGGGGTTTGTGTTGTTGACCGCTTCCAAGGAGCTGCGATGACCGGTGCTGGGTGGAGTGCTCACGAGGGTGCCCTTGATGGGCCGCGGGGGGGGGGGGGGGGGGGGGGGAGGTTACAGGGTCGCGCCGACGTTCTGTGTTGGTGAAACGAGCGGGAGTCTATCTGGCTGTGCGTCCTTTTCTTCTTTTCGTCATGTCGCCAAGGCCATGGACATAGACCGAGGGTAGGTTGCCCTTCACACGGTTTATGTTATTCTCCGTATTCTGAATGTGCCATGACTCCAGTAGTAGTCTCTTTCGCCAGTTCGTTTCTGTTTGAAGGATTTCAGTTTCCTTGAAAGCAATTTTGTGGTCGGCGACTTCAGAGTGTTCCGCGACGGCGCTGCGAATACGGTTGAATGTCCTGACGTCGTTCTCGTGTTGTCTGATCCTTTCTTTTAGATTTTTGGTTTCCCCGGTGTACGACGCCGGACAGTCAGCACAACTGATTTTGTAGACGACGCCTTGAGCTTTTTCTTTTGGTGGACGATCTTTTGGTTTAGGGAGGAGGATATTGAAAGTGTTTATTGGTTTGTGCGCCACTTTGAGGCCTTCTTTTTTTAATATTCGGCTGAGCGCTTCGCTGGTACCTCTGATGTACGGGATGGACACTCGCTTCTGGGGTTGGGGAGAAGTAAACGGCTGAAGGTCCCGCATTTTGTTTCTTCTTTTTTGTTGTCTGGTTGTCTTTCGAATGAAGTCATCTGTGTAGCCATTCCTCTTAAGTTCGTTGAGAACCGTTCTCTTTTCTTTCTTTAGATCCGATTCCGATGAGGAATGAGTTTCGACTCGAACGAGTCGAAACTCATTCCTCATCGGAATCGGATCTAAAGAAAGAAAAGAGAACGGTTCTCAACGAACTTAAGAGGAATGGCTACACAGATGACTTCATTCGAAAGACAACCAGACAACAAAAAAGAAGAAACAAAATGCGGGACCTTCAGCCGTTTACTTCTCCCCAACCCCAGAAGCGAGTGTCCATCCCGTACATCAGAGGTACCAGCGAAGCGCTCAGCCGAATATTAAAAAAAAAAGAAGGCCTCAAAGTGGCGCACAAACCAATAAACACTTTCAATATCCTCCTCCCTAAACCAAAAGATCGTCCACCAAAAGAAAAAGCTCAAGGCGTCGTCTACAAAATCAGTTGTGCTGACTGTCCGGCGTCGTACATCGGGGAAACCAAAAATCTAAAAGAAAGGATCAGACAACACGAGAACGACGTCAGGACATTCAACCGTATTCGCAGCGCCGTCGCGGAACACTCTGAAGTCGCCGACCACAAAATTGCTTTCAAGGAAACTGAAATCCTTCAAACAGAAACGAACTGGCGAAAGAGACTACTACTGGAGTCATGGCACATTCAGAATACGGAGAATAACATAAACCGTGTGAAGGGCAACCTACCCTCGGTCTATGTCCATGGCCTTGGCGACATGACGAAAAGAAGAAAAGGACGCACAGCCAGATAGACTCCCGCTCGTTTCACCAACACAGAACGTCGGCGCGACCCTGTAACTCCCCCCCCCCCCCCCCCGCGGCCCATCAAGGGCACCCTCGTGAGCACTCCACCCAGCACCGGTCATCGCAGCTCCTTGGAAGCGGTCAACAACACAAACCCCCCTTTCCTTTTGTTCCCCCCCACCTTTCCTTCTGTGGAGTGTCTCCCCACCTCCCGTGTTCCCCCCCCCTCCTTTCTTCAAAAAAGACGCTTTAAAAGAGGCACACCGCCACCCCCCGAAGAACAACCCCCTGAAGAAGGAGCCGAATGGGCTCCGAAACGTCGGGCTAATAAAATTCAGTTATTTGGTTGGAGTCAGTCTCAAGTTCTAATCAATTTCCCAACCAGACAGGCAATTCTGTCGAAATGTTTAGCTTCAAAAAATTAAACATGATTAGTATTTCTTCCAGCATTTTATTTAACTGACCTGCATAATTTATACTCACAAATTACTTTATACGTGTTTATAGATTGCCGCTGGAACATGACTAATTCTTGCAGACGGAATTTCATGTGAATGTGTCACTTAATAAACGCCCCATGCAGGTGAGAGAAAGTAACACCCACCAGTCATCCACCCTGTACGCAGAGCATGAAACAAAAGAAAGCACTAGAATAAACGGTGAAAAGCAAAAAGATAAGAAAACAAGAGGCCAAGACCGGGTCCTGTCGTCTAGAAAAGGAAGTGATGTTGCCGGTGCTGTTGACAATGCTTTCTCGTAGAACGACGACTACAACAACAGCGCTTTGGTTTCTTTCTCTCGACCCAGAGCATCCATTTCAGCAGTCATACGACCGGCGACACAAAGTGCCCGACCATGTTTATAACGTCTTCACCTCTGTCACATATCACCCAAACTTAGCCCAGCTCGGGCAGCCTAGGTTTCACTTTATTTTGGCGCCATAAAGAATGAGGAGGGACAAACTAACGCCACAACGTCATTTTGTGCAGGCAACGAGGCCGTATTTTTTTTTCCATTTGGCCCACTTCATTTTCGCCGCCGTCGTGTAAGCTGTCGCTTTCGCTGCCGTAGTAGCGTTTTGTTCGCGCACTGCGTCGATGAATGTGGTGTTCCCGCAGCGGCCTAGGAAAGCCTACTCGAGCGCAGTTATTCTTCGTTTCTACGCGCAGTCGACAGAAAAATGGCATGCCAAGGAACACAGTGACACCGACACACACGTAGGCGTGCTTAGACATTCCTGGAAGCAAGATGTGGGGCGGATGACGGAGAGTGAGGTACATGGAAGCCCAGAGAAAACCCGGAAGAGCATGCAATCTGTGCACTCCTACACGTTCTGTCTCGATCGAATGTAATGTTTTCAGACAGTTGTCTTAACGGCTTCGTCATTTTGGACTACATGATTGTTCATGATAACCTTGATTCCCATTTATACGATCAAGGTGTATTATAATTTCCACATGAGACAATTTTTCGAAATGTTCGGACGAAATTGCATCAAGAAACGTTCCTCTTTAGACTGGTGCATAACTTTCATAAATGGCGTGTCACAGATACCCCACTTCTAACAAACATCCTTGAACTATATTACTCGCAGAGATGTCCTTCCAAGAGGAATCAATATGTGTAATTGACTTACGAACAAACTTTGACATAATTTCTCGCTAATTAGTTTACGGCCTATACTGCAATTTGGGAATTCTAGCCGGGAAGATTACAAGTCGTATCGACTTGGAACGAGCTCTGACGATGCCACAAATTTCGAGATTTGCGCCGTCACACTTGAAGTAGGAGTATACTGTTGTCCAGCTTATATTTTCAAGGAAACCTCATTCTATGCATCGAAATGGAAAAGTAACAGAAGCTCCAGTGTACTTCTTTAGACAATTTCGAAGGATATATCTCGACACTGGTGTCAACCTGAGAATTTCTTCCACGGGGGGGAAACGCCTTGCGAACCCACCAGCTACAATTCGTAAATTTTAACACATGCCGTAATCTAATCAGTGACACAACTTAATCATTGCCGTTTTGTTAATTAGTCAATTACTCATTTTGATATCTCGTGTAAGTAATGTCCACCTGTTCGAGTAATCCAGGTGGAGGAACACAATTGTGCTAAATGACCCCCTTGATGTTTAAAATTTTTCTATTGTCAAAAAAAGGGAAGAGAAGCACAAGGAAACAAAAAAGAAACACCCGATATAATGCGTTCTTTCGAAATGGATTTGAATGATCAAGTGAGCTCCTATAGATAATACCAATATATGAGCCGACGCGAGACGTATCGCAACAGGATTTCCGACGCGGCATACAGTTTTGAAATCGGCGTGTGGAATCTTCATTTTCCGTGAACCATGGTGAAGGCCTTTGCACTGAAAAAACACGCTCTCTGTTGCAAACAGTGATCATTGGCGTCAAACTGCGCATTTCGGAAGTCTACTCTACCACATTGGGGTAATAAATACCCAGAGAGCCATCAAGGAGTTCCGTAACCAAAAGTTGTTAGCATCAATAAACAATAATATTTTACGTTTATTCTCTTTCGGAGACTAGGGTTTGTTATGGATTACGTGAAATCTTCGATGATAACAATACTTGTTAATGTCCCAATCAATTTGTATCGTCAAGGTTTCCCTCGTATTCATCGGACAAAATTATGACGGTGAGCGTTCATAGACATGGAGATAAAGATATTTTGGAGCATTTAAAAGCAATTTACCAGAAGCGTTTACGAGTTATTAAGACTGATCAATCAATGTAGACGCGAGTGGACACGAATCTGCGTTTAATTAACAGCATTTCGCCTTATAGATGATTTAATAGCGTTCTAACATTGCTGCCACGGCCACGACAATTCAGGGTGTGCACCCCTAGTCAAGATATATTTATACACCCAGATCTCTTCAAATTATGGTGTTTTACAATTTGCCCAGATCTCTTCACCAACGCTGAATAAGAGAGCAACCTGCACCAATATTCACAAAAAGCTCGTATACGATATAAATGTGCGCAAGAGCAAATTCCAGCCAATCATGATGCTATCCAGATGATTAGTGAAGGCGTCCAGCAAATGACAAAAAGCACTTACAAATGAAAAACGTTGGGAATTCAGCACCGTTATCCACATCTTGCCCGTAATTTATCTTTACGGTCTTCTGCCCACTGATAGGCAAGCGCGCTGAAAATAAAAAGAGCCCGCCAATTATGGCCACTCATTCTCTTTCCCGTCAACGGATTAACACATTTTAGACGCCAGACGCGTTTTTCTCAATCCGCCATATAAAAAAAGATTGGCTGAAGATTACGAGGCATGCTTCCAAGTGCTGCCGCCACCTGATTAGGGACAGACCCTAAAGGCATGTGTAGAAGCTCGAAGTACTCTCAGAGATAGAGAAGCCGGAATAATAAAGCCGCTCGGAGAGGGTCACAAGGGGCTACACTGAATAAGCGCGCGAAAGGAAAGAAAAGAGGAGAATAGGAAAGAAATAACAAAAGAAATGTGGCCAGGAAAGTCCCAATCCAGGAAGTCGGAAGGAAGCACGCACGCTTCGAAATCGATACACCAGCTGGCGTATTCTTCCACGAAGCTGCGGCTGACTCCTGGCTCGAATCCCAACAACGGTTCCTGGGGCATGGAACAGCCGCGTGCTCTGGCTCGTTTGCGCGTCATGCATCGACCTTTTAGATGTTATTCTCCTCGCATTACATCTGTCCTGGCTTCCCTGAGCAGGCTAAAGCTTGCAGAGCTGTTTGTCGGGGCTCATGTAGCAGCGAAGACTGCTTCGTAATTTCTGAGGCTTCCGCGAGTGTCGTCTGTTTGCCTCTCCTGCGGCACGCTTGCATCAAAAAGTTGCTTGCTAGTGCCATTCTTGGGAGCGAACTTTCCTATTGATGAGTGGAGAATTCCTAGTCAGTGAGGAGACGACGACGAAGTGTCTTTTGATACAGCGCTGTTCTTTCTAGCTCCGGGTTATTTCTGTGAAAACCTAAGTTCATCCGCTGGTCCTCGCTCCCTGCTCAGTCGCAATGGAAGTGGACGACCCCGCACGTCTGCCGGCGACGGCGGCGTCAGCGGCGGCCGCCTCCAGGAAGCGGATCGGTCAGCAGAGCGACACCGACAGCGAGGACACCCATGTCTACTCTCTCAGCAGTGAGGACACTTCCGATGACGACTTCCAGCTTGTACAGAGCCGCAGAGCGAAGCGACGGAACACCAGGACGTCCTCATCGTCAAGCACGGAAACAGTGAGACAGACACAGAGGCCGGACGCCAATACCATCATCTTTGTGCCCCTGCTTCCCAACGTCAACATGAAGCTACTTAACAGGCAATCTGTGTCGATGTCACTGGAAGCCTTGGTGCCAAATGAAATATCGGACATTCGAGTGAACACCCGAAAAAATCTTCTGGCGGTTGATGTCCAGCATGCGGCTGCTTTGACCACTCTACGCAGCGTAACGGACCTCGATGGCATTCAGGTGCGCTCTTACATCCCTCTGGGATCTGACGTAGTCACCGGCGTTATCTACGACGTAGACGTCGCCATCCTTAATAACGACTTGCCGATTCTTATCAAGCCAGCCAATGATGAGGTCATCGTTGATGTTAAGCGTCTAGGCAGTTCACGCTGCGTGAAAATAGCATTCAAGGGCAAACATATACCCTCGCATGTCAAGGTTGGACACTTCAGACATGCAGTGCGGCCTTTCATTGCGAAACCTCTCCAGTGCCGCAAATGCATGAAACTGGGACACGTGAGCAGCGTCTGCGAAAATCAGGCAGCATGCCCCCGCTGCGGAGAGCCCCACACTGCAGATAAATGTGGCGCGACTGTGGTGAAGTGTTCAAACTGCGGAGGATCGCATGAAGCTTCATCGAAGAAGTGCCCACATATTAAGAAGGAAATGGCCATCTTGAAAGAGATGGCGAGAGATCATTCATCTCATCGCGAAGCCGCCGAAAAAATCAGGAAGCGACGTTCACGTCACCGGCGCTCCTCAAGACAGGCTTCTCAAGGAAGGCGCATGCCACTTCCTACAACACCACCTCCTCCTCCACCGCCTAGGCCAGACAATGTGGAAAGGACCGCGAAGAGCAAGTCCACTGAGAAGGCCACATCTGCCGAATCTTGGCCGGCTCTACCAAAACGACAACATTCACCAACAGAATCACAGCAAACTTTCGCTGGACAACCCCCGACGTCTACTGTCGGCGATGTGTGCGACCAAGACAGGCAGGTGGCTGATATGCTGCAATCGCTAATTAATACAATGCGCATTATACTGAACAAGCTGCAAACACCAGCAGCTCGAAGCGCTCTGCAAATACTGGATGCACTAAATCCAGTGCTTGCTAGCATCGTTTAAGCACCATGGCTCGACCAATAGTCCCCTTCCGCACTGAACTTAAAAGTGCGTCGATCTTTCAATGGAATGCCAGGGGTCTAAGGACCCGTATATCAGACTTTCGCCAATTCATTTTCACAAATCGCTTCCCCATACTGGTCATTTGCGAACCAAATACATCAACTCCACTCAGACTGTCCGGTTATGAATCTTTCGTCTCGTCCACACGCGGTGCGAGCACGAAAGTGATCATCTACATCCGCACGGACTTCACATATGTCGCTAACGCAATAGAGCCTCATGACGACAACCAATATGTCTGCCTAAATGTCCAAAAGAAGAATGTGTCATTTACACTAATTGGTGCCTACATATCCCCAGCGGGTCACTTTGACGGCGAACGACTCAAGAAAATATTACTAATGAACAATGGTCCCTGGGTTATCACAGGTGACTTCAACGCGCATCACCAGCTATGGGGAAGCACTAAAATGGACTCCAAAGGCAGGAGCCTTGCCTCCTTTGCTGCCGACCATGATTTGTGCTGTGTAAATGACGGCAGCCCTACATTTCTGCGAGGCACGACCTACAGTAGCTGCTTGGACTTGACTTTGGTGTCACGGCGCTTTGGCTCGAGCGTCCAATGGTTTACAGACGTAGAAACACATGGAAGCGACCATATTCCAACATACATAACGATTAGAGGAATTGACCAACGCTCCTCTACTGTGTTGCGTACAGTTGATTGGACAAAATTTAAGAAGGATATGGATGACACTTGTCGGGAAGGCCTCTCACACACTTTCGAAGAAACAATCGCAGAGGCATTGAAAACGTCCATGTGCTCGCTTACAAGGTCAACAAGGCGAACAGACTTGGACGTGGAACTGGATAGGCTGCGTGCGACACGCCGACAGGCGGAGAGGAGGTATCGGCGCACGAAGTCCGTCTTGGATCTGAGGGCTTCACGGCGCATACAAAAGAAAATCCAGCGTCGCATGGATAAATTGGAAGATAAGCGATGGAAAACATTCTGTCAGTCGCTTGATCCCCGAAAATCGCTCTCGCACATATGGAGAACGGTTAGGGGTCTTCGCTCATCTCCGCATCAAAGGAAGCCCTTCGCTGCTCTGGCCCTCTACCAACTTCGCTCGGAACTTCAATTGGCTGAAGAGTTCTGCGCACGGATTGCTGGGTCCGTGGCCATCATTACTGACGCAGCATTGAATGACATCCCTGAGGCACGTGTACCAGAAATCAACGTGCTATTTTCACTCGAAGAGCTCGATGCTGCGTTGGTGACTTGCAGGCGTTCTTCGTCACCAGGACCTGATGGCATCACGTATGCTGCCCTATGCCACCTTGGACATGAGGCACGTGATGAGCTTCTCAACTACTACAATGAGTCTTGGCAGAACGGCGCCGTTCCTAAACAATGGAAATCGAGCCGCTTGATCCCCATTCTGAAACCTGGAAAGTCACCGCTTGAGATCTCATCATATCGTCCGATTGCGCTTTCGAGCTGCGTCGGCAAAGTGATGGAAAGAATGATTCTTGCCCGATTGGAATGGTACCTAGAACGATTCAACATCTATCCGAACGCCATGACAGGCTTCCGTCGGGGTCGCACGTCCATAGACAACGTCATTGACATCGTAACATGGGTCCAAAATCAAAAAAGCCTCAAGCGCCTGTCTGCGGCACTTTTTCTGGATATAAAAGGAGCCTATGATAACGTCACCCATGAGGCCATACTAAACTCACTTGAGGCTGTTGGAGTTGGTGGCCGGATGTATCAATGGCTTCAAGACTATTTGACTGAAAGGCGTTTTTTCTTACAGACCGAAGACGGCCCAACTTCAGACCATTACATCTGCCGTGGTGTGCCGCAAGGTGGAGTGTTGAGCCCTATTTTGTTCAACCTCGTCCTGGTAGGACTAGCGGATTACCTACCGCAGACAGTACATGTCTCAATATACGCCGACGACATTTGCATCTGGGCCTCTGCGGTGACTTGCCCTCAGCTAAGAGCCAGGCTTCAGCGGGCGGCAACCATGACGGCTTCTTATCTCCGAGAACAAGGCCTCAGTGTGTCTACTGAGAAGTGCGCATTACTTGGTTTTACGCGGAAACAAATGTCATCGTATCCTGTTACCATCAATGGTCAAGCTGTATTCTATGTTAAGACACATCGGTTTCTGGGCGTCATCATTGACCGCAACCTCTCGTGGAGCCCTCACTGCGTCTATCTGAAGAAGAAGCTAGTCGCCATTGCTCAAGTCTTCAAATTTCTATGCGGGAAAAACTGGGGTACACCAGTCCATTCTATGTTGCAGCTGTACAGGGTTCTGTTTCTCGGACTCCTACGTTACAGCCTACCAGTGTTGTCCAATGCATGCAAGACGAACTTTCGCACCTTGGAGAGCATACAAGGTCAAGCCCTACGCACGTGTTTGGGGCTGCCTCGGTGCACGTCAACAGCAGCAACAATTGCCATCGCAGGAGACCATACAATCCAGACACATGTAGCTGTCGACTCTCTCAGAGCGCACATTCGCCATCTGTCAAGGATCCCCGACCACCATTTGGCCTCCCTACCAGCCGAGAGACCTCAAGCGACCTTTTCACGAATGATTAACGCTCATCAAGAGTACATACCAGCAAGTTTTACACCGGCGGCGAAGCCTTCCTCCCCCCTGTGGTGCCTGCGACAGCCTCAAGTGAATTTTGATATTCCTGGAATTACAAAAAAGTCCAATCATCCATCGCCGGCTCTGAAGCAACTTACACTCCTATTACTGCACCAGACGTATCATGACCGCATACACATATATACCGATGGTTCAACCTCACCTACCAGCTCAACTGCCGCATTCGTCGTTCCAGCCAAGAACGTTACAGTTAAATTCAAACTGTCGCACACGACTACATCTACATCGGCAGAACTTGCAGCTCTCCATGCCGCTATGATGTACATCACCGAAGAGCCAACAGAGAAGTGGGTCGTATTTTGTGATTCCAAGGCAGCCCTTCATAGCATCAAGTCCGCGTTACGTCACAGAACTTACGAGCAAATGACATCTGAAATCAGGGAACTGCACCACCATGCTCTGGAAAGAGGACACCACATTGTATTTCAGTGGATTCCTGCTCACTGTGGCATCGTCGGCAACAACCTAGCTGACAAGGCTGCCCAGTGTGCCCACGAAGATACAAAGACGCGTCCAACACCTTTGGCGAGGTCGGACGCTGCCAGAGAACTTCGCCTACTTGCGCGCAAGAAGTCCCAAGATCTCTGGACATCAAGTGGCTTCAATTGCAGATTACGTCAACTGGACCCCACGCTACGGCTACAACTGCCACCTAGCCTTTCCCGCGGCGAAGCAACCTTGTTGTGTCGCTTGTGGTTGGGAGTGGCGTTCACGAACGCATACTCCTACCGTATGGGAATGGCCGAGAGCCCGATGTGCGACTCCTGTGGGTGCGAGGAGTCCATCGAGCACGTATTGTGTACCTGCCCTCGCTACGATGTCCACCGCCTCCCTCTGCGGGCAACTTTACACAGACTAGACTCGAGACCATTCACCGAGTCAAAGATACTCGGACCGTGGCCACAACCGTCACTGGCTCGAAAAGCGATTCGTGCACTAGTGCGGTACTTAAAGTGCACGGGCTTAAGAGACCGCTTATAGTGTCATTGTGTAAGGTGTCCCTCCCACATGTACTCAGTGCTGACTCTCTCCCTTTCTTCCTCTTTCTATTCCCCTTTCCCCCACCCCCAGTGTAGGGCAGCAAACCGGATGCTGTTCTGGTTGACCTCCCTGCCTTCCCTACCCTTGCTTTCTCTCTCTCTCTCTCTCCTAGTCAGTAATCTGAAGAACGTTCCGTATTCTTCCATGGAAAACGGGCCGTACAATAATACGTACAATAATAGCAACGCTGCACCAGAGAGGAATATACCCCGCGCTCACATTCACGAAGCTTTTGTATTCATTATGCAAAAAGAAGTGAGGCGTGCAAACAGGACACAAGAGTAATGCAGTGGACAACACGAACGCCGTCAGAGTACTAGAAATGAAGCTTCGAACGACAGAAAGCTGAGCTAGTTGGTAAGGATACATTATCCTTACCGGGCGTTCGTGTTGTCTACTCCTCTACTCTTGTGTCCTGTCTGCACGCCTCACTCCTTTTTTGCACGGCGTTCGTGTTGTCCACTTCTCTACTCTTGTGTCCTGTCTGCACGACTCACTACTTTTTTGCGGCGTTCGAGTTGTCCACTTCTCTACTCTTGTGTCCTGTATGCACGCCTCACTTCTTTTTTGCATAATGAATCCTTACCAACTAGTTCAGCTTTCTGTCGGTCTAAGCTTTTGAATTCTATTGCCGCCCATAACGGCGCTGGCCCGTAACAATTGCGAACTCACTTTTTTTTTTTAAATAAATGTGTGTGCAGGAGAAGTTGGCACCATGGGTGATGCCCGCTACTCCTTCTCTCTTAGGCAAACAGTGCTTATGAAGAATTTTCCAACTAAGAAAACAAACGAGGAAAAAATCTCCGACGATTGTTATACACCCTAATGCGAAATTTAAGTGGAGCTCTATACGTCTTTTCATTCCGCGATATATTGACCGGCACGGATAATCTGTTTCGTGCGACGCGTTCCAAACGAAACGAAGTGCGGCTCGACTGCCTCGCTAATCGGGAGATCGCCAGAGGCAGCGCGTGGCTGACGCGTGGGCGCGATTCACAGCAGTCGCCGCAGACAAACTTCCACTCATGCAGTGCTTTGCTGAACAGACGACACGTATAGAGTGCCTCGATGTTGGGCCTTAGCTAAAGCTTCCTCTTAACGCGCGCTACTCTGGCGCCATCTGGAAGCCATTGTAGCCATATTCCGTCTTGCGCAGCACTATGTTTTTCTTCTCATGCTTTCACCATACCCCCCTTCTCCATAGTCTGCCTCATGGTTGCGCCGCACTCTTCTTCGTTTTTCGCCTCGCGCTCTTTTCGTTCTCGCCATCTTTCATCGTTCGCTGCACTCAGCGTCCACTCTCATCTTTTGCTGTGCTTGTTCGCTCAGTTACGAGGTTCAGCGCCGACTCTCTCCACAGGAACGGGTGCTTAAGAGTTGTGCCCTAAAGAGGGAGACACGGTACGTAAAGAGGATAGGCCGGCTCAAACACACACAAAAAAGGCATACAATATCAACATAAATGGAAAATACACGTCCGAAAGCGCTGCTATTATTAGAGTTGCTGGTCAGTTATAGCCAATCCTTAGCGAAAAAATAAAATTTTTCAAAATTGATGCCACAATCAGAGTACTGTACCTCAATCAGCCGGGTCTTCTAATCTGAAGTGGTATTTGTACAGGTAAAAGCAGAAAGTTGTCCTGTGGCAGAAGTAAAATATCTACGTTGTAAAAGGTCGTGATTCAATGCTAAGCCAGATAGTGTGATTGTCTTGATAGGCACTTGGTTTAGATTGAAGATGTCGAAATCTGACGAAAAAAAAAAGGCAAAGCATTATGAAGTAGAAAATATTACGGGGAATGCGCTGCGAAATTGTTGATCTTATAAACTGGCGAAAGGCGAGATTTTAAGCGGTATATACAGAGCAGGATATAACCTTCACTATGGAAATGGCCTGAACTTCTGGTTTACTTACTGTTACTAGTTATTTACTCCTGAGTGCAAGCTCGTTAGTCATTTGAGACTGACCGTTTCTGATCTTGTGACAGTCCGAAATGATCCGTCATCAGCTTCACGAAGATATTGTGCTGTTAAAAGGCTGTTATTCCCAGCGAGTGTTATTACTTGCGGCAACCCACGATTTGTGCTATGTGCAACAGACAGATTTAACGCTACATTGAGTACGCACTTAATCCAGAGCCGTGCCATTGTCTCAAACTATACGCATGTGTAATAGGACTCGGATCCGCCCAGACAACAGTTCACTAGAAAGGTGGACACTACTTTCTGTGATAAATACTAGAGAATATGCAGATTGTTCACAAGCAGTCCTTAACAACAACAAAAGAAGTTTTATGAATGTACAGCCGAGCCTCTTCTACCACCGAGACTTTTCTCAGCTACGCTTCTATTAGCGCTGGAAAACCACCTTTTGCACTCGACGAATTTGAGTCCTTCGCCGTCACAACTTGTGTCTACTTGTTCGCCCTTTAAGCTCGCGCGCACCTTTTTGCGCAATGGGCTCGCTCATTAGCGAATTCTTTCCACAAAAAGGTGAGTGCTTCAAAGAGAAAGTGCTTTGCATATCGCCAGAGGCCGCAAAGCCAAAAAATAGTAATGTGTGCCCCTGCATTTGGCGCGTGTTAAAGAAGCTTGGGTAACCAAAATTTATACGGAAACCCCACTACAGCGTGCCTCATAATCTCATCATGATTGTGGCACTCGAAACTCCCGAATTGAAAAAAGAAATTGTTCTGTTTATAACATGTATTCTTTTAAGCATAATATATTTTTCTTCTCTGCCCCTAGCGCTTTCTTTATAGGCGTCCAATGAACCCTGAATTGTCGGCGCCTTTTCTTGCTTACGTTTGTGCTAGTCTTTCTTGCTTTTCTAACGTGTACTGAGGTATATCTTTCATGGAAAGCCAAAGACAAGTGCCCGTCCTATTGAAGCGCACTAAAGAAAGTCAAAAGCATGAACATTCTTTTTTACTTCTGCCTTTTGTTCTTTTAGTTTTTTCGCATTACAAAGTCAGAGTGCACTGACACAATAACAATGAACACGACGACCTCTGCGGGAGACCATTGTGAAGATAACAATGAGAACTCAAAGTAAGTCGTTCGTCGCAGGCGCAGGACAACGCGGTTGGCAGTGCAGAAATAAATACTGCGCAAGGCTCAAGAAAGCAAAATGAAGGGGACGAATAGATAGGAAGCGGGTACCTAAGGCGAAAGGGAGAGATCGTAATGGCTTACAACTTTGTGCGCACTGCGTCATGCCGATTGTTAAAAGAAACAATTAAAAAGCAATGAACATCCTTATTCTGCTTTTCCGCCCTCACCTTTCATTAGGGGCATTTAATCCTTAGCATAATAACGTTCCCTTTATTTTTTCCACCACTTGAACCATGTTCAAAGTTTCATCCCGCCCCACCTTCTCCTCGCCATCGCTTCCCTCTCCAGAAGTGTCCATCGCACTCAGCACCTGATGCCTCCCAAACTCGGTCGTTCATCGATCGGAACAGGTCGTCGTTATCGAAGCAGGAAAGAAAAACGAAAAAAGAATCCGCACTCACTTCCGCTCCACTCACTCTCCCTCTCTTTGCCAGGTTATGAACAGCGCGTTAATCTTGAGTTTTATCGGGAACGCCATAACATTGCCATATCGCGCTCGCTGGCTGGTTCACGTGTTTGCTTTCTCGCAAACTCGCATGTTTTGCCAGCGCTAATTGTAGTTCCTTTGGTTACCTGTGTATCTTCTGTCTTTTTTTTTTTTCCTTTCGCGTGCACATTCCTATTCATCTGCAATCTCGGACGGAAGATGAATACGCGCGCTTTCGCGCTGAACGGGGAAGCAATTGGGGAGGGGTTTAGGGAAGGTGCAGGTGCCCCGGATTCCTGCCCAAGGCCCCGAAGATATGCCTGGTGCCTAGCTTCGCGAAATGAGATGGGGCCTGTCGAGCGTTCCCAGCAATCCCACCACCGAACACGAGTATTTTCTCTCCTCTTTCGCCAGTGAAAGAGCTGAGTTGGGGGTGGAAGGGTTGCCAGGCTTCCTGCCGACTCACTTTCTAATGAAGACGAATCAGCGGGTGATTAGGGAGAACGAGAGAGACGGCTGCACGATAGCACCTGTTCTCGCCCGCTGTGTGCCCAGCGCAGGACGCCGAAAGGGGGGCTCTCGAACAAGAAGGACAGAAGGGGGCAAAGCTGAGTCCTGCAGAATAATGTAGTGCCTTCGTGTCTGTGTGTACATAGGGGGACACTCGACCCTCGGATGGGCAGTGCAAGCGACGGTTTAATATCGGGGCGGCGACGACGATGCCGGTGTAATCCATGCGCCAGCTTTCTCTGCACACTTCCTGTGTCGGCGTCGTTACCTCTTGCACGTGGATTGGTTTCTAGCTTGTTTTGCGCTCCGTCGAGCTCGGTGCACAACTCTAATTGGTGGCGCTGCTGAATTTTTTCTTTCTCTCTTGATTACAATAAATCATTCGTTAAGCGCGCGCGTACAGTTTCCCCAGTTCCCGGTGGGCTATGCTAATCTATGGATTCTCATCGTTCCTTCTCTCAGAAATATTCTTCAGCAATGGGGTGAACCATACCGGCAAATTGTCATATAATGACAACAGCAACCCTTCGAAGGAGTCGCTAGAAATCTCACAAGGAGTGGACTAATCTGAAAAAGAAGTGTGCATAGAGGTGATAACGAACGGTAACAGCGTACAAGGGCAAAATTTTGGGCCAGTTTGTTCGACTTCAATGCCCATATCCCCAAAACGTTCCAACCCAGTTTACACAGCTTACACAGAGCTTACACAGTTTTTGTGAAGTTGCATGAAAGACTAGCGAAGTGGGCATGGCTAAAAAGCTTTTGACCAATTTGAGAGGGCTATTGACATAAATGCAATCGAAAATGATTGGAACATATTTACGTCATAGCGCTGCTGGTTACCAAACAGCGTGAATACGAGCAAAGCACAAAACAGCACTCGTCCCGCCTACTTCGTGTATCGTGTTTTCACGTTTTTCGCTGTTTAGTCAAACAATGAGTCGATAGGGTGCAAGTAATTCACATGTTCACTACACATTCTGCATGTTGTGAATTACAGGCTGTAAACAGAGCGGGAGAATAACTTATAGAAATAGTAGCTCCCCCACTCTGCAGTGGGTGGTCCCCTCAGTGCAGGAATCTAGTGACCTTCGCTGCCCTTCTCGCTCGGTCGACCAGTTTGATCTTGTAATTACGCCCTAGGCTTTAACTGGCTAAAACATAGAATGGAACTGCTGTACATCTTTCCTTTCTTTTCTAAAAAAATCATATCACGTAAATTGAAAATTCATATAAGCAAGACCACTAATTGCTGGTGTGTCCTCTGTAGCAGAAATTTTCAATAAAATGTTACTTAATCGTTCAAGCAGCTTACAAGGACAGAAGTTGCTGGGCCTCCTTGTTTTGGGTTTTTTTCCCTCTTTCTTCCTGTTTGCAGTAGGCATAAAATATTTTGCACCTTTTTATCATTTTCGTTCTCCTTCGGCTCAAAATAACGAGCGCCGTGTGAGAGGATATGTATTTTTTTAGGCGACGGCAGCAGAACCATTACTCTTCATTAGCCTAACAAATGACCTCTGGAATTTTTCCCTCTGAAAGTGCGCATACCGAAGTCTCCATTGCAGTGACCTCCAGCGATTGAAACGGGAGGCAGTTTCGCGGAAAGCGAAGGGTCCTAATACTTGGAGGAGGATGACGAGCCCCGAGCGGTGCTCTAGAATGAATCGACTACTTTGATACTTTCAAATACAAAAGGAAATATCCACGTTTCACCGAAAGTTCGGAACAGTGACACTGAGAGCTGTCATACCGTTGCGCACAGAAATCATCCTCGTTAAGCGTCCTTCATTTGTGTGCTGTTTCTAGTTTTTCAATAATAGGTAAATAATTGTTTGTGGAGAACCCGGTGACTAAACAGTTGAAAACATTGCCCCCGACTATAGTTAAATAATCGATCAGATCGTGCGTCCGCGGTTTGTTTTACATTTGGTAGTGCAGTCTATGCCCATCATAAAAGGACATATTTGTATTACTGTAACTGTAAAACAACATGCCGAATTAATTTTAGAGGAAGTAATGTATGAATTGATCTACGCACACGCACACGCGCACACGCATACATACATACATACACACATGCATACATACATACATACATACATACATACATACATACATACATACATACATACATACATACATACATACATACATACATACATACATACATACATACATACATACATACATACATACATACATACATACATACATACATACATACATACATACATACATACATACATACATACATACATACATACATACATACATAGAGATTAATTATTGATATTCATTCACATTATACATAGCATCATTGCGACGCCCATTTTTGTGTATGCCTGCCAGTCAAAGCCTGCCTTTCCTAAGCCCGGTCCCCGACAAGTGGCCTCTGGCCGGAGCCGCTGAATGGAAAAATTGCGCCACACGCTGTCGGCGCAGTGGGTTGTGCTTTGTTTTGTTGCGACGAAAGGGCACAAGCAATGCGTTAACAATCCTGATGGCAACAGTGGATTCCAATTCGTCTGAACACGCCCCGTGCCTACACGCCGAGCACAGAGCACGCATATAACTCGGGCGTGCGCCCATTGTGTCGCAGTGGTGCCCGCACTGCACTTATAATGGGGACGCGCGTGACCCGTTTTGTTACTAAATCACGCCCCCGCAGGAACCGCGGCGCGTGGCTTCCCTTCCTCACGCATTTTGTTGTGAGCGGCTGTTCTGTTGAAAACAGCGCCGAATGGGTTCTATTGACGGGGCGCTTTCTTTCAGTACGGAAAGTAGATTGATTTACCGTCGCCTAAAAGCAGTTCTCATGAGCGGTCACTCACATATACGGGTGCCGAGCTCCAAAGAAATGTGTTCGTTTTTACGGCATTCAATGAAAAAGAAAAGAACAGGGAGGAGAAAAGAACGAAAGCTTGCACACTCCATCCTGGGTAATTGGAGAGATTCGGCGCTCGTAAAAACCTGCAGGAGAGTGACGCGAGAGTAACGCGTGCAGCTTTGGTTGCACGGGGGCCCATTGGGATATTGTACGTATAAAATCCCGTACAGAGCACGAGTGCACATAGTTGAGCAGCCGCATGCTGTGTCCCAACGCAACGCAGTTTCAATACACGTGCTACGAAGATTAATGGCGGGGGCAGGTGAGCGGGTCGCCATAAAAGCACACAGGCTGCAGGCTCACAGGTCTCCTCTCCTGTGAAACGGACACCTTGTGCCCCTAGTACCGACACGAGATAGCGGCTGGAAACACGCGTGCACGTGCGCGTGTGTCATAAAAACCCCTGCGATGGTCATGAGAAACATTTCAACAGGACACAGACAGACAAAAAAAATAGAGAGAAAAAAAGTTTTTTTTTTTCAGCACATTTCCGGCTCTGCCATCACTTAAGGCGTCGACGTTCACGCGCTTCGTCACAGTTTTCAAGGCCTCATTAGACTAACGCTTCTCGGGTCATCCGCTGTGGTGAATAGCAGTGCTCTAGTGGCGACGTGATGTTTCTTTCCTCCGCGCTCCCTCCCACAACCTTCGGTGTCTTCACATCGCCGAATTTCTCTTGGGGACAGCCCAGGCCATTTTCACCTCGGCTCTCTCTCCTGAACCTCAACCAACCCTTGCACCGCCTCGCGTCAGCACGACCAGATGTTTCTAGCCACTCGCGTATCACCATTTTTATGCCTCGCTCTGCTCTTCTAGCAACGCTACATTGCATTTTTTTCTCCTTCTCCCAAAGGTGTGCATCCTGCTTGCAGTAGGGTCTTGCGAGTTCGCTTAATGCATATACTTCATGGGAGCGTTGTCTACGTCTCTCTTCCTTTCTCGCTTGCTTTCTCTTCTTTCTTTCTTTCTTTCTTTCTTTCTTTCTTTCTTTCTTTCTTTCTTTCTTTCTTTCTTTCTTTCTTTCTTTATTGTGTTTTGCTAGTCGCCAAGCTGTGTTTGTGCTACGGAAATAAAAGCGCCTCGCTGCAAAACCTGCGGTATTCCCTAGGCCGGATGGAGACGGCCCGGGCTAGAGGACGTGGTTAGAGTCGCGACACACCCCCTTGATTTATGGCGCTATGGCGTTCAGCTGGTGCTAAGTGATTGCGCTCTACACAAAATTTTGCTTGCAACTCGCTTTAAGAAAGGAAAAGGCAACGGTTGGTTGTGCGTTCTGCAAGAAAGTACAGTCCGCACTCAAGAAATTCGTCCCTCCCCAGACCTCCCTCGTCCTCAGTTCTCTTTGGAGACCCAAAAACCATGGTAGCTTAGAAAAACAGGGTTGGTTGCGGGCTGCGCAGACAACGAAGTAAGGGATTTCCGATAAGCCTTGGTTATTATTCACTTCTTGTTTTTGGAGCAAGCTATTAAAGCGCATGGTCTCGTAAGTGCAAGCGCTTGCGCAGGCCGCTTTCGTAAACGTCTACTCGTAACAAGCCTTAGGCAATTATCTCCAACTATATTTCTTCACCGTATGATTTTCTCATGTGCATAGTTTGGAGCATTAGGTCTAGGACTTAAGCCACTTATGGAAGCAGCTTTCATTGATCACGGCTTGTGTCCTTTCAGTCGATCAATGCGGGAAAGAAAATGAGAGGTTACACTTGCTAATATACGTAACATTGCAAAAACCATGGAGTACATTTTGAATCTTATTAGAAAGGTTTAGCGCGAAATGAGGTGAGAAAATGACCTGTGCTGAGCGCTATAAATTCAGAAATCCTGAATATATACGTGGCCAGAGATAACTAAACACGCAATTCGTGCTCGTAGCAGGGATCAAAAAATACAGAAACTAAGTGTAAAGAATAAAATGTAAATAAAAGTGGCCTCTTACGTGCTTCGCAGTGGCAAATAGGTACCACCGACGTGCTTGTTTCTATTACGTTCTTTGCAGTAGCGCAGCATCCATCTGTCTATGAAAGTTCGTGCTTTGTCGATAGTACTGCTTAAACGACATGTACGTATTGTTCTGCACAATGAAGTGACGCTTTAGCAACATAAACAATATGCGTTTAACGAGCAATGCCTCTGCCATCAATGTCCATCGACATAAAGAAAATACGGCCCACTGTCGAAATATTGTTTTCCCTGCCGTTTCCATGGCATGTTCAACACTCATCTCAAAGCAAGGAAGCATCGTTTAAGTTAGCCTTAATCAAGATCAAAGGGTCCACAAAAAAATGGGCAAAAGATGGAAAAGAGAAAACAGGAACAAATCTGGTTTCTCCTGGCATCTTCCAAACAGAAGCGCTTATTATGCACAAGCTGCATCCGACGCGCAATCACAGCCACGCGCATTATACTCCCAAAGAAGCCGTGTTTGCGATGCCACGAGGCGCACAGGAAGAAAGAATGGAAAAGTGGGTTTGAAAAAAGAAAAACTTCTGAAAGACGAGAGTTCATTTGCAGTCACTTCCGGCAACCTGGCGCCGAAGAAAAGCACTGCTGCCTTTTGAAGGAGCGCAGGTGTTCTGAGCGGAGAAATCAGCTTTGGCCCGTAACAACCTTCGCTCGCCAGCGAGGGCTTCACTGGGAAGCGCAGACGCGTGCATTATCTACAATGGAACGGTGCAGACAGGAAAATGCAGAAAAAGAGGTAAGACCCAGCCTATATAGGAAGGCAGCGGCTTATATTCAGCGAGTCGTGAAAAGCGTAAAGCGCGTTTTCTTTGCTTTACGTATTAGAATCTTCTTTTTAGCGAGAAAGCAGCTCTTCAAGCAGCGTAGGTAGCACAGTACGCGTGACTGGGAAAAAGGGGCAGAATGCAGAAACCCTGATGAAAGAGGCAGCCTGCGAGAGCAGCGTGTAAATTAAGCGGGAAACTTGGTTCACCGTCCAAAAGCAACTAACACTGATGTGATAATCGGCCCGCAGCCCGTGATACACGGCCGAAGTGACTTTATTGCGTTAGGGAAAAAACAGCGCGAAATAAAATGGAAATCGGTGCGAGATTGAAGCAGAGGTTTCAGAAAGAGACGAGCCAGATTAAGGAAGCGGCAGAGCAAGTGAAAATGAGTTTGCTCTTGTTTTTCTTCCTAAGATATTTTTCCCCCTCCTTCAAATTCCAGCCCGGCTGACCTCAGCGGCGCCTGGTTTAAATGCGAGTTGGAATTTCCTTGCCGCATTTCGTGATTATCTCGGGTGGACGGGCCGCTGCGCTCATTCTTCGTCGCTTAGCACATCTGCGGTTGCCGGCTCCTCCTTTGCTTTATTATTGTTACTGCATTTTTCTTTTCCAGTTGCTGATCTTTTCACTTGAAACGCTGAGCTCCTATAAACTGCGGAAAAAATGGAATAACGAAAAAAAAACCACTAGGGTATCGCAGGTGCCCTGACTGTGTGATGGCAAGCAGTGGTCCCACTACTATTTCTTCTACCATACGAAGAAACGAGTCCCTCAATAGGCGTCATTGAAACGGTTGGTTTTACGTGCTAAAACTACGATTTCATTGTGACGCACGCCGTAGTGGGGGTACTCCGGATTAATTTGGACCACCAATTGATCTTTAACGTGCGTCCAATGTAGGTGACGTGGGCCTTTCTGTATTCCACCCACACCAAAGTGCGGCCGTCGTGGCCGGGATTTGATCTCGTGACCGCGTGCTTAGCAGCGCAACACCATAGTCTCTAAGCCACCTCAGCAGGCCATTAGGCGTTGCAGTTCATGGTATCGCCTACATATTTTTCTACTGTAGTCGGTGGGGACGTCTCTTCAAACAAGCGAAGAGTAGGCTGTGGACGCGAGCGGTTTCTTTACCAAAATGAATTCGGCGGCGTACCGAATAAGTTCCCCCAATGATTCATTGTAGTTTCGTTCTTCGCAAGAAAGTGAGGGCACCAGGTTTTCAAAGCGCCAGACGAAATGTCGTTTTTATAAACACCCGCGCGTGTTTTCATTGCTTATTTGCTTTATTCATGCTCATGTTGCCAAACAGTTAAACGCGGCAACATTATGGTGTTCCCTCATCCAGTGAGCGCGAGTGATTAGTAGGTGTGTAAAGTACACCTTGCGCACGTTTCTTGTGACTTAGGATGAAGATTGGCACACATAGGTTGCCCGATAGCTCGTCGAATGTGCGCATAAGTTTTCTTCACACACGTACCTAGCTTCAAGCTCCTTCTGAAACATTCGCGAATTGCATTGTATTTGCGTACATATACTGCAGACAGAATGCGTACTTTACACGAGTTCCTAGAATCCCACACTATTTGCGCGGGAATGCTTAGACGCGTAAATGCTGATGCGAGTCTGTGTGCGCGCGCGCGCTCTTGCACGATAGCGATATCTCGTTCCTCAAGGTGCGTTCATCAGAAAGTTGCACAAAAAAATATGAACACTTAAGATAAACACCGGACTCGACTTAACTTTGCCAATATACGCCGGTGGTCTTCAATTCAGTTCAGACCGAAAGGCCCTCTCTCTGTTACTACCTAATCAGACCCCCAGTGCAACAAGAAAACTAAATTAACAAGTTCGTCTATCACGCGTCCTCTCTCCTCCTTTTGCTCCAAAAACACCTTCTTTTCTTCTTCTTCCTTCTTTTTTTTTGCTATTTAGAGGTCCCATGCGGTGGCCAGGACTCTTGGGAGCGCGGTGATAGCATATTCGCTAATGGTTACACCCGCACAGCCAATGTTTACTCATGTCGCAATGACAACGGCACGTGTAAACTGGCAAGCGAAACGAGCAAAAAAGAAAGAAATCAAAGGAGCGTGAGAGATGAACGCTATGCACTTTCGTTATTCTGCCCATGGCTCTTTATGAAAGAGAGTCCGGCTAGCCCGCACCTTGCTGACTTTGTGCGACGTTTCATATGTTAAATGTTCCTGTCGTGAACCTTGAATTTCGAATTCTAAGGGGCATGCAAGAAAAATCCCAAAATTTTACTTGTCCACATACTCAACACTGAGAGTTAATAGAAACGCGCCGCTAAAACATTGGCTATTAAAAATGGTATGTCCAGTGGTTGTTCTTATGCAGCAATAAGCCCCTTTACAGTGAACTGGATAAGTGCTAACATGCCCGACGGACAATACTTCGTGCAAACATGGTGTGGGCGGGGCAGTTATCAGTCGTGCGTGCGTCGCATGTTGAAACCTTGGTGGTTTGAGTGATGTGAACGTTTGAAGACGTGCTTGGCAATCACGGTTTTGGAGTTAGGAAAGCTGTCCTTAAGCAGTGTGCCAAACGAAATCACCACGTGAAGCGAAGTTATTGAAAACAGTGGAAATGACATGGATTAGAGACTCAAATTTGTTATTTTCCTGTCGCCATAGTCCAAAAGACTACAAGGTTCTCTCTCGCGTCAGGTACTACAATAACAACGCGCCCAACATTTTTAAAGAGTGGTGGACCTCCCTACCCTTTTTGGCAGGCAGAATGAAATATACGGGAAATGACAAGCCAGAGTAATGATCACTGGTGCATTCCTCAAGGAATACAATGTCACAAGAACGCCCAGAAGCGTTGTTAACGCTCAGGGGCAATTAAAAATAAGAGAGGCGCTGCCTTCTATCGAGAGCTATGTCGTTATCCTTCGACTTGAATGAAAGGTTCCCGTTTAACGCCAGACACGCCCGCGGCGAGAAATTTGACTCTCGCATTAGTACAACGCAATGCTCTTGCACACAGTGCGTCATAACAATGGCGTGACTCCGTCATCAAATACAACAGTGTGGAGGTGATGCATCATGGCTATGGCAGCATGGGAAGAAGATAAGGAAGTTAACACGGAACAGAAAAAAATAGACTGCATATATTTCCACCTTGGCATGTGCTCGGAGGGGGGAGGAAAAGAAATCTCATTACATGGTGTCGCACAGCTGTCTTTCGTGCGGCCAACAAAGAGGCAAATCGCACACTAACAAGAACTGCGTCGATATACATTTGTTCTCTTTTTTTCTGCTTTCTTGTTCGTTTAGTTCTTCATTTATATGTATACTCGCTCTCAGACATGGAAATATCGTTACGAGAGGAAAAGGTGACGCATACATTGCGACGCTCGCTGAGCTGAGACAAGAAAAATGAAACGGTATACAAAATCTGGGTAAAGAAAAGAGAGTTAGAGCAATCGAAGTGTTCGAATTATTCCAGAGCACAAAGGACTAACTTCCTCCCACTCAAATTGATCGCATTTGCCTGTCGGTTTCACCGTGACATTTTAGGGAACAAAAAGGAGAAAATCAAGAGTGCGTGCGGCGACTCAGCCCCGTCCGAGCATCGTCCACCTCACCATCATGGCACACCGGCTCTTCGAAAATGCGAATCTTTTTATGTGCACTATTATAAGCTAGGCTGAAAAAAACATACAAAGGAAGTACAAAAACAAGATTGGCATCAGGCGAAGAGGGAGGCTTCTGCCCTTCCTTACTCTTCGCCGCCCAACGCCGTCAGTTTCCTCGGGGGCTTCAACGAAACTGGCTTGTCGTCTCTCTCTTCTTTATAAAGCGGAGAGGAGAAGGAGCGCAGTGCCAGCATGCAACAATAGGGTGTCACGTTGGCCCTCGGGAAATCCGAAATAAATCGATCGCACTGCCCGCTTCCCCGTCCGAATAAATCCGGCAGCTGCCCATCGGAGAAGGCAGCCACGGTGCATTCTCCCATAGCTGGGCTCCTAGAAAACGAATACCGCAAGGAGACGCCAAACGCACACACGGGCACCTTCCTTTCCTTTCTCCTCCCTGTCACGCACGTCACGGTTCCCCATCCGCGAAATTTCCATATAAATTGCGTCCCGCGAGAGTTGCTTCCCTGCCCGTCGCGTGGCAGCCCCGCGCGCAACAGCCATCCCCATTTTGCCGACCCAACGCTTCCCTACAGGGCTGAGCTTCCGGACCGCAAAGGGGACAGGAGGGTTGGGTGGAGAGGATGCCGCGAAGGCCACTGTCATTCAAAACACCGTGCTTGCAACCTGCGCCTCCTCGAGTGGTTTGGCCTCCGAAGGTCGCGAGAAGGAGGGATCTCGGTGGTTTCGGCACCAGATGGCGCCGCGCGTGCCCCCCGCGCGTGTTCAATGACGGGGATGAACGTCGGTGGCACACGCTTCTGGGGCTTTCTAATCCCATTGAGAACGTAGGCGAAACAATACGGCTGGGGATGGATGGGGCTCAATTGTAGCGTTAGCTTGGTTCCCGCTTTCACGTCGAAGCCCCTGCACGTGCACTGCGTGCGACACTCGAGACACGAATAACTTATGCAAATGGGAAAGTGTGGTTTGCACACGAATTCTATAGCAAGAGCACAAGGCAATAAATTAATGGCACTGGGAGAGAAAAAGTCTCCCCTGTCTTCGTGGACATAGTCAATCACTCACGCATCATCCGCAACTGTTTACCAAGAACAATGAGTTTTATATACCAAAGCTTTCTTATTACGCCTGTGCACCTTTTGCTTTTATATATTTTGCAATAGCAATTATACAGACGCGTGATGCGCATTCGCGCCATCGTCGTCTGCCTTGCTGTGCTGTTGGGCTATCGACAGTGCATGAGGGGCCCATGCGTGGAGGATTTCAAGGCCTGCAGAGATGCTCAGTGCATTTGGCTGCAAAAACGATGAAGCCAAGCACATGCACCATCACGCGCAGCTAAATCGGCTATGCCGGAGCCAGGGCAGCATTCTGGCTTCTGCTGCTGGCATGAGCGTTTTGTGCGCACACATCAGCGTTCCTGCTAAGCAGCCATGTGCATACCACACCTCGGGGGATACACTCTTCTGAACGGAACGAACAGCAAGCGCCACAAAAACATCAAAGTTGTTCACTCTTCGGGCGCTGACAAAGGCAGGTGGTTCTCCTGCACACCGAACACACCTCTCATTACCAACCCTCCCACACGAACAGTGAGAGGCTGTGGTGCCCAGCTCGGACCCACGTGAGCCGCGCAGACTGGTGCTGCGCGCCCGACAGACCGCTCAAGTCGCAGGAGTCCTGGACTATGGACCCCCTGCCCCACCGCATGGTGCAAGCATGACAAAGCCTATTGGAATTTTTCCGTTTCATTTTTTTTTTCTCCAATAAAGCTTTTTCTCCCTCGTTTTCTGTCTCGTCTCATGCGGCGTCGAGGTTGGACGCTTGCAACGCCACTGGCAGCATTTCTCATTATACCACCCATCTGAGATGCCCTCGGCACGGTGTCTGATCTTATCATTTTCAATGCGGCGCCTTTCGTCGAGTTTCTGGAGTGATCGTTCTCCATTTTTACAGCGAAGTTGCTATATATTTATCATCATCGGCAATGATCATACCCCTCGCCTCCCTCAGCAAGAAAAACGCAATGCTTTATCCCCTTCGCAATGCAGAGGCTAGAAGTGCTCAACAATGTGAAGCAAACAGTGCCCACATTCATTGAAATCATCCATACAACACACAGAACACCATACATTTAAATAAAGAAAAAGCTCAAAACGAGCATCCGAACCATCAATACCTCCCTCAAAAGTGGTAGCGGTGGTTTTGCATTTCGCAGGGTCAGGATGGCAAGCCAACTTTTTTTGTCCACTTAGTATACATTTAGTTAACCAAATATGCTTTTTGTAATAGGCCGTAAGCCTCTGTTGTATCGGCCTTACTGCTACCTCAATCTTTGCTCGGTACGGTTTACGAACACGCTCAGTGGTCAAAACTGTGTAGACGACAAAATGTCAGTCATCTGTTTGTTCTTTCTTTCTTGCTTGTGGTCTCGTCCATACCAAGAGTGTTTGCGGTCGTTTCCTTATCTCTTAGATGATCTAGTCAGAGCTGCACTTTTTCTTTTGACACAAAGGTGCTTCCCACGAGATTACCGCCCGAATTGTTTTCTTCGATACTAGACACAAGCGTCCTAAGATCTCACCAGCGATCGCGGACCACATTTAGTTGGACTCAGCCTCTTTCGTTTTGTTTCTATATTGCGCGTCAATCTATAGCAGATGGAAATAAGGAACGGTGACTAAAAGCTAAAGGAAAGTTCATTGCTGTGCGTTGGAGAATTCAATGCTTTCTTCCTCGACTTTAGTGGTTTCTTGTTTACTCCGCTTTATTCATGGATGCACCCAGACACCGAAAAAGAGATTCCGCAGACAGGAATTCCGCAGACGATCCCTTCGGCCGAACTCGCAAGAGAGCGGCTAGCTTTAGGCCGACGGCCCTCACGGCGTCCACCCCGATCTACGGCGTTGCTTGAGCGCCGATAGACACACTAACTGTGCACTTCATGACCTTTCCTCCTCCGCTAATTTATTTTTCTTTCTCTCCCCGTAGCTTTCCGAGCAAAGCCCCACGCGTAAGAAGAATAGAGAACCGAAACACGCATAGCATGGGCCGAGCGATAAAGAACCGCGGTGAGGGGTAAAAACAGGCGCCGCGCTAATTGTGTATCCCCGAATTGAAAGCCTGTTTCCAGCCTAACGAGCTTCTGATGCCCCTCTCTCTAGCTGCGAACAAGTACCCACCACGTTACTCGTTGCAAACGGCGGTGCGACCAGCCATAGTGCTGTGACGCGCGGACGGGATTCTATGTACTCCTCGCCCCACTCACTCCTTCCCTCTCGGAACTTCTCTGCCCCGCTTTCCTTGCTTTGTATCACTTCCTAGGCGTCCACAAGCCACCTGCTCTAGTGCCGCTGGCAGCGTGGGTTCTCCTCAGAAGGCAGTGGCGGATAAGGTGGTGTGGCTGCCGAGCGGGTCGTTACGGTAATGGCCTCGCCGGTTCCTGGAGCCCTCCGCTCCCTCCCACTGCCAGGTTCCGGAGAGCGCTAGATGTTGTCGGCCACCGCCGGACCCGCCAGGGCCTCTCTCCCTACCGTCGGCGTACGAGATATCCAACAGCTGCGCTAATGCAGAAATTCCGCGGCTGGCCTCTCTCGCCGGGCCTTATGCTTCGCGATGGTGAAGAAGCCAAGTTACTTCCGTGAACACTGAACTAAATACTTCTAACGCGTCTCCTCGCCTTTATTTTCTCGCTATGATGCTCCCTCCCTCCTCTCTCTCTCTCTTTCTCTCTCTCTCTCACTGCGCGCGTCTGCCTCGCCTTTTTGTTTTTCACGAGTCCTCTTGTCTGCCTTATAAGACAGTCCATCTTCACGAGCCGGTGTGAATTATGACCTGAGAATATGATGTAAACGACAGTGTCTCCATTCTCCCGCCTTTCTGCTGACAATGAAACGCGATGTTCTTCTCTATAGTGTGCGAAATAAACAGCATGCAGTTGCTTAGATTACAGCGCTGCTGAATCTGAGCTTTCAATGATTATAGGCGAAGACTGCTACACAGACTATTGGAAAGGTGACATTTTTGGGGTCCTGGGAGAGAACTTTTGTCCAATCAGGAAACTCAGTCATAATGTTGGGTACTTCTAGAACTTCTCCTATTTTTAATGGCTGGTAACATTATTGTGTTGCGAGGAACAGACAGCTTGGTGAGAGTTCTATCAAGAGAGAAAGGAAAGGATGCATAGAAAGGCAGGGAAGTTAACCAGAGGCAGTTCCGGTTGGTTACCCTGCACGGGGGGAAGGGTGAAGGGGGATAAAAAGAGAAAGAGAGCGGAAGGGGGAGATAGAAAGAAATAAAGACGAGCACGAACAAACCGCGTACACTACTGAGCGGTAGGGGGCGGTATTCTTAGAGTCTATCGTGAAGCTCTGCAGACCGCAGGAACGTTAATAACGCGAGTAAGGCTTTAGCGTAGGTGATGTTCGGGAGTACTGAGTTTAAGAATATAAAATTGGCACTATGGTGATAGTTAAGGTACACAACTAAAATTTTACTCTGCGCCTCTGATATTTAAACCAATCACCTTTTTTTTCGATTAAGCACATTCATGATCTTTTTTTTATTTCATCGCAAACAGTCTTCATCGACTGGAGTTCCCAAGTCAGTATATCTGGTTTATTCACCGAATAATAATTTATATCATTTGCTTTAGCACCTTAGGGGTCCTATTTCACCCTGTGCGAGCGTGGTGAACCTGTGAACAAAAAAAAATCCAGCAAAATCAATCTCAAGATGAATGGCGATGAAAATGCGATGAGAACTAAAGCAGTGGAGAGAGACACCATATTGCCTATGCCGAAAGGGATCGGCAGCTCGTGTCTTTACTCGCCCTTCGTTAATGATGATGATAAATATTATGTATAGGCATCTCCTTTGAAACGGGGCAGTGACAAATACTCACCTACAGCCTGCTTGAGTTAATCAGGTAAGTTATACGTGCTTTGCATTCCAGCATTCTCGCTCACTTCTCTATAACCATTTTGTTCTTCCTCACATCTGCTCTATCTAGCGCCTACCCCAACCTATGCCTGTAAAGGATCTGCTCTTCCCTGCTTTTCTTTTTATGCGAAGCATATTACGAGAGCTCAACCCAGCTCCTCAGGCGCGGCGGTGTCGCCTTCAATACCACGTGACCCCGTGACGTCACGACAGAGGAGAAACGGTGCTCCAGCTCGCGCCGTCGCTCGCGGCGTCGCGGCGGTATATAAGCAGCTGCGCTTGCCTCTGCTAGACACTCACGAGGTGAGATGCCTCCTGGAGACAGAGCTGCTCGTTGGAATGAGAAGCAAAGGTTGCGGCGTGCTACAGAGACTGATTTTCTAGGTGGCTTTGGATCAACTCTTGCAAGATGGGCTGGGTGGGAATCGAACCAGGGTCTCCGGAGTGCGAGACGGAGACGCTACCACTGAGCCACGAGTACGATGCGTCAAAGCGGCACAAAAGCGCCTCTAGTGAATGCGGTGTTGCCTTAGAAACGAGCTGTTTCTAAGGCTCAGGCGTGCGTCGCTTGCTCAGGCGCACATTTCGTTGCCGCGCCGAACGCTGCGTTGCTCGACGCTCACCGCGTCCAATGCGGGGCGCGTAGTCGCTGCGCTGTAGCCCATTGTCTTACACCCCTTGGCGGGTCGATGGGAACGCTGTCGCGTTCCACTCTTGAAGGCGAAGCAGAGTAACGCATGAGTTGTTTCTTCGTCTAGCCGAACCAAATATAGCCAAGCAACAGCAGTTCACCAGGCTAAACAGTGGTTCAACAACTAATATAAAGGCTAGTATGCTTCGCATCCTGGGCTTAACCTTAGCTAAGCCACAGCCATTTTTTTTGCGATGGAAACACACCAAGACACTAAATGTCTCTTGCTTATATCGAATGCTGACCGGTTGATGCTCCTTTCCACTTTAAAGTCAAGTGCCTCACGCAGGCATAGTCCGCGTCGACTGCGTGGAAAGTGAACATGACTCCATGTATTTGCGTGACCAATTTTGAAGTTTACCATTGTCGGAGTCCTACATCCACCGAAAGAAAATCGGAAGGAAAAAAAATGATCTTGAGTCATTCTACTCTGTGAAGGTGGATGACCAGCGGAGCTGCTTGGAACACGACACAGAGTTGACACAGAATTTTGAACAAAACTACGAACATGTTAATTGTCCTGATTGGTGCTCATCGTCTCGACAGGTATGCACGCACATTCTCGTATTACCTCTGTTATTAAATGCGCCCGTCACGTAAGACAATGAATGGCTCATACCCTTCTAAGCAATGGTTCATACCACCGTAAATTAAAAAAAAAAAAAACATTACGCGGCCTCCCCATTACGCTGACATAAGAGACATTAAATTCTACGCTGGACTGATGAGCGCCGACGGAACCAGTTGGGGAAGGAGAAAGACGACGATGCTCGAGCCATTGCTGATAATTATTGTTCTCGTTGTTCATGATGACGATGACGACTTAAGTTTCCACTTGCCAATGAATGGCTCATACCACCTTGAGAAATGAGCGGCAACGGAGCCAGCTGTGGAAGCACACGAAGCCCACGAACGTGGGAGCAGTGGCACGAGCGCGTTCGCGGTTGCGCCGACGGGCGCCAACGAGCTAGTTCGCGAGTTATTCGTGGACGACGGACGACGGAAATGCCTTGGGCATGTACAGCTTCGCTGTAAAAATGAAACGTGCAAGGCATTCATTCACGCAGTACTTAAAATCTCCGTAATTGCAAAAGGTGGAGACGGCGCAAGCGTGCTCGCCGCATACAAGCAAACGCACCTCTTTCCTTCCTTCTTACATCGTGTAGTGGTACTTGGAAAAGGCTTAATGAAGGGAAAGTGTGGGCGCAGCAAATAGTGAACCGTGTAACGGAGGCGAGAGGTGGGTGATGGACCTAGTGTGGCAGTCAGAAACACTTGGCGGTACTGTCTCCACCAGGAAGTGCACTCGGTATTCGGTAGCCTTTTATCGTTTGGTTATATATATTTTTTTACCTCCGAGCAAAGAGCCTTGCACCGAGGACCATTGCGTCGTGTGTTCCCGCCGTCGCAAAGCGTCGAGCCCGGTGCTCACGAAAGCTAGCCTGGACTGGACAGACCGAAGTGCACGCCGTTCGCGGATGAGCGCAGAAGAGGTGCAGGCTCAGCACCGGGCGATGGAAACACCCTCCGCGACTGCTGACGGCTAGACGAAAGAAGCAAACAAGATAAACACGCACAAGGACGCACCGGGATGCTTTCGGAGGTTGAAGGCAGGGAAGGTGACGACGACGACGAAGAAACCAGATAGGCTGCAATTACCGGACCGGCTGCGCTGCTAATGGGCTCCTCCGCCAGCTGGCAGCGGAGCGTCCGGCTAAGAGTGTTTGCCCAGATGCGGCACCAAGCCGCTCAGAGACGCGGCCGCGACAAAAGAAACCGAATCCACTCGACGGCGACAACAGCGGGAATGTCGTCGCCAATCAGAGCAAACACGCTTCGCTTTCACCAAGCGCCTCGGCCGAGTGGCGTCTTGCCATTGCTTGGCGTTCATTTAACACTGTCGGCGCGCGTTTCCTTTCGACGACTTCCTCCTTGCCGCCTCTCTATACTTAGGCTCCTCGCAACTATATCTCTCTTTCTCTCGCTCTTCGCTGCGGGTTCTCCAGGTTGTCTTGGAAGCGTGGCGTCCCCGCAAAACGAGACACATTTCTAGCCTATTTGGCGCCGGAAGTGCGCGTATGGCGCGCGTGCGCAGATTCAACTAGCGATCTCTTCCGCGGGACGTCGCCTTGGCGACGAACCGATAAGCGAGAGAAACAGGCAGTCCGGCGTCGAGCGAAGGCAGCTCTATGCCGCAGTGGCTTGACTTTTCCCGCTGTCCTTCGGGTGCACCGAAGCGACACCGTGAAAACAGAAGCGATCCCATTTATCGTGACATGGCGTGAAATAGAGTAGAAAGTAAATGTTTTAAAAACGAGCTGGTGGTGAAACACTGTTATTGATGTAAAAAAGAAGACGTTGTGATTACCATATCGTAGTGCAGAAACTGCTATCTTGAGAATGCGACACGAAACGCTTTCATAAGTCATACTGTGCTTCTTTCACGCTTTCGTAGGACAAAAAAAATATTGTTACCATAAGGGAGTGTTAAAGGCCCTTTGGAAAGCGTGCTACGCACATATTAATCTATACATACTAGACTGTTAGGCATGTATGCATTACCTGATTAGCTCAAGCAGGCTAGATGACTATTTTTCTTGAAGGGTACTCCAATAAATATTCATCATCGTCATACGTTCTTCAGTAACATATCGCAACAATAATATGGGAATTCCAAGCTAAACCACATTGGTGGCATATTTATACTGAAAATTGACTGCTTAGTCAACGAAAATCTGCCCTTCTGAGCTGTTTTAGCCTCAGTGAGGATTTCTACACGTTATGTATGTTGCACCAAAACTAAACTGCACCAAGACGTTTTACCTTATATGGTGGTAATGTAATACAGCTGAGCAGCAAAGGCACGCCTTTCCGGATCCCGCACAAGCTTTCAGGACACGATAGGCACGAAAAGGATGAGTTTACTCCCCGCCTGCAGCAGGCGTGATCTCCAGGGATGTGCTCTTTGCAATCATGACGAAGAGGACACGTGGAATTGTGTAGCGCCAGAAACGCCTCACGGACTGGGATGAGTTTCTAAGGTTGTGCAGCACGCATGTTGATTCAACATGAGTTCACAGGTAAAGGAAGTCAAATAGCAAGCCGTGCCTGTTTGAAATCACAGGTCTTGCGGTTAAGCCGCAAAGAAATGCGCAGGCGAAATCTATGGTCCAAAGTTATTGCTAACGCCTGAATGTGCCTGAAACATATGGAGTGAAAGACTTGTTTGCCAGTGGCCTAACGATTAGCACCCTAACGATTAGCGTCTCACAGCAGCGTATGCGCCGAACCCAAACGGTATCGTTGAGATTGGGGTTTCGCACGCCGCTAGCGCTACATCTCAAAAACAGCGTTGGTACCCAATACGACCCAAACGTGCTTTGAGTCCCCTTACCGTCACTGCGAACATAGAAAAAACGCGTAAACGCCTCCTCATTGAAAACAATAAACTCTCAGGTATGGTTTTCATCCTTTCATATAATACGGATCACATTATTTCATGTTTTTTCTCTGGCATTATGTTTTCATTTTCCTTCCGCGTCCAGGAAGGGCGGTGCAATCACGTCACGCTAACGCAAACCGGCAACCCTATTCTAAGGCACCTTCTCGGCGGGGTAGACAATGAATGCAAAGGGGTCGCTTGTAGAACCCTAAGCTCTAGAACCCTATTCTAAACCTCCCTATTGACGACGACACGAAGTAAGGGCTTTTGGGCAGAAAAAAAATATCAACAAATACTGGAAATGAAATTACAGGCAACCAAGGTTCCAGACATTTCCCACTTCCTTTTCTTTTGGCAGCCTTCCACTGTGCTCTTCTTTGCTCTTTGAACCGAAATATCTGCGAATCCTACGCACTGTGGGAATCCGCGTAAGCGAAGCTTTCTATGCTGTTTGGTTTGATTGACGATAATCAGCGCTGATCTTGGTGGCGAATGTGTAATTTCTTCAGCGTTTAGTCCAATACGCGACTGGTGAGTTGACGTAAACCGTTACGTTGTGCGCGCCACGCCTGTTTGTCTGCGTAGTCGACAGAACACACAGGGAGACGTGTTTGCTTGAGGCTTGGTTGTGCGCCAATGTTGATAATCTCTGACAGGGTTGGAAATTATCATCGCCTCACATGGCCCATCACATAGTGGCAGCAGCTGTCTGCCCCATCTTTCAATGAGTCGCGAAGATGCTCCTGTTTCGCGCGAAGCTTCTTTCGGGCCTGGGTGTCCTCGACGCTGAGTGCACGCATTGGAGCCATTTTGCTAGCGCATATTTACGTGCTCGCTCTGCACGCCGATGCTCAACGCAGGAGTGGTAAGAGCTGCGCTCTAAAAGCATTTGGAGTAGTATCACTCGTATTATCATTTCATGCATTCTCCATTCACAGTAGCATAAGAAGGCGAACAGCAATGACGAAGAAACTTAATGCAGTCAACATTATGGCGAACTTCTGATATATATTCGCACGAAGCTCTAGTTGCACCTCCTTAATTTCGATATAGAACATGCGCTAATAAAGAAGACATAGTATGGTATTCCACTTTCAGTAAGCAATGTTCTTTAGGCAAGCAATTTGTTGGCTTGAAAGGAAAAGAGAAGTTATGAATACATAATCGTCACAAAACTGCCACGTAACTGCGTAAGTAAACATTCCCTCTTTTATTCCAGCAAAGAAATTGCTTACCTGAAGAACAGTGCGCATACCATACTACGTCTTCTACATTAGTTCATGTTCAGTTTCAAAATAAATAGGTTGTAAGCAGCGCTTCGCGTGCTATGACCCCTCTCCTAGTGCCCGTCTTCTAGTGCAATAATTCGCAATTCAGCCGGAAATGCGTAGCACCGATTGCGACAGTAAATAAGTAGATAGCTGTACGAAGAAAGGATAGTAGTTTTATCGGCCGTATAAACTTGTAAAGATTCGCTTACTAACTAAATTAACAATGCTAGAATATGTAAGCGTGCCCCAACGAGGACATAGAAACAGGCACACGGTAACAGCGCTGTCTTTGCGAGTCTGCTTGCTTCTACGTCCTTGTTCAGTCGCGCTTACACATTCTACGATGGATTCAAACCAACTAGCCTGTCAACGTGTTTTAACTAAATTAACCAGTACGGTGACACGCGCGCACAGATAAACGCGAACACAAATCACTCGATGACAGGGGAAACTGTCTGTGGAAACGCTGGAGTTAGGAATCGCCGCAGCAGCCGCGAGCCAGTTGACCTCCGTGCATCTGTTGCTTCAAGGCGTACGACACGTCGACAGCAGAGTGCATACGAAGCTACCGGCACTGCGCGCGCTCTGCAAACATCGCAGATCGCTTTGAAAATGATAAGCCCGCGCAGGCGTGCACTTTTGCCACGTCGCAGACAGCTTTCAAGACACAAGAGTGCTAGCAACGCGTCCCTAGGACGTCCGCCAAAGGCGTCTACTACGGCGTCCGCGATTCGCGTGGCCAATGCCGTAGTAGATGCCGCGGTTGTGTCCCCTCTGTGCGGAGCGGCGGGCGAGGAGGACATCGATGCACCGTATCAGCCGTCGGAGAAGAACTCCCCTCCTCCCTCGCCTCACCTCCTTGTCATGCTGGCCACAGGTTGTTGTTGTTTACACGTCTTTATTCACATTTTTGCCCTTAAAGGGCTGCGGTGAATTGGCTTGGGGAGTCGCGGGAGTGAGAAGAGTGAAAGGAGAGGGCACCCATACGGGCCGCGTTCCTCGCTCGCGTACGCGAGATTGAACTCCGTTCGCCGGCTCCCACCCTCACATGTTTTTACTCTTACTGGATCTCACGTCGACGGTGACGGCAGAAATCCGCCTGGAGTGTCCATATAATTGCTATCGCAATAAAACTACTTTCCCAGCTGAAAAGCTGCACGCGACATGATTGGCAATGATTCATTGGACACGGCCCAAGCACGAACAACCGCTATTAGCCATTGTGTGCGTGGAATGCGTACGGTGAGCCAGACGTATGCTCGATGACTGGTGGCACGCTACACAGCTCTGCACAGCACGCAAACACGGGGCTGGTTACTTAATACGAGGCAATTACATTATCTCATGGCGTAATGAGGCCGCATTACGCCTCGTTTCCAACGGCCGAATTTCTCGTCCGCACTCGGTTTCCGCCCGCTCGCTTTTTGTTGTTTTCTGGAGTTGAATGAAAGACCCCCTACTTTTTATCCCATTTACGCCTGCTTTTGCCTGCTTGGTTCTGTTCGCCTAAGTCAACTGGCACTTAGCGGGACGCGATAGAAATGATGTGCAAGTGCATTGGAGGGAACAGCCACGTGCGGGGCTATAAACACTAGTGCTCCGCCTTTTTTAAGGCGAAAGGCTTAAGCGCCTCATACTGCCAATGGTCTGGAAAACGCTTTCCAGACCATCACTACCAGGCACTCACCATGCCAGGCACTCATCACGTTACCAGGCACTCATCATGCCATCGCTCCCATATTGCCTCCCGCGCTCGTGTCACTCCTCTCGCGTTCGCATTCTTCGAGAGCTGGTTCCAATGCCGCTGATCATTAAAAAAAAGGAAAGAGTAAATCAAGTTAGGGTTAATTCAGGCACTCGAACCCAGGACCTTCGATGGCAATCACACCCTCGAGCTTATGTCGTAGTCGAGACCATGACGTTTGGTGTTAGTTAGGACGAAGTTTACTTAATGTACCGTTAATTAGGGTGCTGTCAATTGAGGCGCATGAATCAATTACCTTTGGTGGGAGAAAACAAGTAATTCGAAGCAACAACGCATTGGAATGAGAATTTCAACTAATTTATTTCTTATGTCTTGAGTGCGCAGGCTTTTGCCTTTACCCTCTGGAGTATGCTCAAGGGACTTCCAATTGATTTATTTTTTATCTTGCGGTAATATTCGTTCATTTCATTGCCACCGTTAACATGCGCCACCTAAATAAGAAATTCGAACAAGACGAAAAAATTGACTGAGGCATGAGGACGTACAAACTCAAGGTTTCAGAAACAGAAGGAACAGTCGTGTTCCCTCTAAGCTGTGTTGCTTTTTTATTTGTTTTTGCATAGTTGTATGTGCATATATTGCAATGCATCCGGGAAGCTCGGATGACATAAATTTATCCAGTAACCTAAGGACAAAAACATGCTGGAGCAAATATTCGCATTAAGATGAAGCATGTGCATGCTGGAGCGAAAACCTGGAAACCACTCAGCACACCCTAATGGAATGCGAAGCAATTCACCCAGTGAGATCCGGAGGCAACGTAAACCTTCCAGAAGCGCTTGAGTTAACGTGGTGGGAAGCATCAACCGGTCAATTGTCGAAATAAGCAAAACACGTTTAGAGTATGGTGGGGAAAAAGCAGAGAATAAATTTATACGATCGGATCCGTTACAAGCAAAGGTAATTATACAAAGTACACAGAGAAGCTTTGAGAAAAAAAAGACATTATGGAGATGTACACAAAAAATTCTACATTGAAAAACAAGTACAGTATACCTGATTAAACCAAGCCGGCTTGGTCAATGTTTGTTACCGCGCCGTTTCAAAGCTTATGCCAATAAATGATCTTCATCATAATCCCCAATTAAGACATAGACAGCTACGCTTTATTAAAGGAAAGATGCGTTTGAAGGCTATATTGGTTGTACTGATAACATTGAAGCAGCGTTAGTTATTTCATTACGAAATTCCGGAGAAAACAGCGCTGGAGGCCATCGCATCTATAAAGGTAGTACAGATCTATGTTTAAACCCGCTTGTTGTATGTGTACCATTGTGTGTTTAGCTACTCGGCAAGAAAGTAGCGCTGGTGGCTGCAGCATCAGCAGCCGCTACGTGCAGCAAAGTAAACTGAGGCCTCGATGCAGAAAAAAATTCATGGTTGTGTTCGCAAAGTTCTAATGATCGAACTCTTCGTAAGAGAGCGTCACTGTAACGCTTGACATAGCGTATCAATACCGAATGCAACCAGCTAATAGCAAACCACCCTGTGTACGAACGAAAAGCCGTTAGCCCATAGGTGTGTGTTTTGTGTGTGACAGCTCCATACCTCCTTGGCTGTATAGTTGTTAGTGGCAGAGCTGGCGCTTTATCTGCCGTGCCCCGCCCGCGCCAGCGCGGCGCTTTGCTGTTGTTCAGGGAGCAGTGTCGATATCTGGTGGTTGACGCGTCGTGAAAAGAGTGCGCTTACTAACTCTTGTGGGGTGCGTTGAAGGGCGCTGCATTTTTATGTGGGCAGACGGTTCGTCACGTGATATGTTTTTTTTTCGCGGGTTTTCTTTATCAGCCGGAAAAGATAAACGGGCAGAGTATCACGCTGGAGACAGGCAAGTTTCCTGGTTCCTTTTTTTTCATTGTGAACACTCCATTGAGACCAGTAAATATAAAACGTTGCTAATGGCAATTGGGTAATGAATTGAGTGGCATAAAAAATATTGGCGACTGCTCTACTCGATTGGGAACAATATGCGCTTGGTTGTCTTGGCGTTGTATGGCCTGTGTTTTATAAAATCTCAAAGCATGACAGCTAAGGCGCACTGTATATTTACTAATGTGGTCACAGGTACATGTTCCTGCAAATATGGATCCGTATTTCACAAAACAGTTTGCAGGCTAAAGAGATAGCAAAGAGATGAAAGGCAGGGAGGTCAACCAGAAATGCGTCCAGTTTGATACCCTACACTGGAGCTAAGGGAAAGGGGGAATAGAAAGAAGAAAAGAGGAAGGAAGTGATCACTGTGTGCGCAGTGAAGTGTCGTGGCATCAAAGTCAAGTTCCATAGGTGGTTATCAGCGTTGATCACATCTGGAACGACCAAAGAGTTAGTGGTCGCTGCATGAATAGGAGGTTGCGGGTGAGCCGTGTAGCTTACTCGAGACTTGCGAGCATTTTTTAGTAAGAAGTGGCACTGGCTGGACATGTCGGTAAGCATAATATTAGCAAATGAGAAAGTAAGGTTCTTACAGAGAAAATGTTTTGTGATTTCTGCCATCTGGGCATTCACCAACATTATCTTAACGTAGCCTGATTGCGGTCAGCGATTGGGCATCGCCGTGATGGTTTCGTTTTCGTGGTTATCGCTAATCATCAGCGGAAGTTGCCAGATCACCGTCATTGAGGGCATGCTCTCATGTACAACAATCAGCGATTGCTACCGACGTAAAGCTTGATTAATGGGCTACGTATTCTCGAAGTTTCTCTCGGAGAAGAACAGTAATTTATGACCGGCGTTTGGCGCCCGCTGCTCGTAACGAACGGCTTGATAAAAAGAGGCTCACCACTGAAAACCTGAATCAGGGACGAGCGTTACATAAATGCCATCAGTGAATATGGACCCAGGGCTCTTATAATGTGATAATCTTTCTCCTTCATTTTTGTTCTATGCTCGATTTACTCCACTCACGAGCAGCCTATCTTTTTGATGACGCATGCAGAGCTCTTGGACCACTGAAAAACGCGAAAAGGAAAAGTATTGGAAAAGAATTGGTAAATTCGCTCGATGCTGGTTTGCCCCCCACGGAAACGCAAATTGGGTTTTTGTTTGTTACTGCAGTACGCTGAGCTAGTCTCGCACCCCCTCCTCCCCCCCCCTGCCCCTTGGCGCGAGGCAGATAATTTATCTTCCAACTTGCCGAGAGTTGTTACCTCACCATTGGTGCTCAAAGGTATACTGTTTACTTTCCCAGGAGAAGCGACTTCTTGAAGCAGACGCCCCCTCACGCACTCAACCCCCCCCCCCCCCTTATAGGAAGAAAAGAAATGTGAAAACGAAGGCGACTAACTCGTACTATTTGTCCCTGCATGAATGGCCTCTGCCGTATTGTCCCACTCACTCTCGGCACTAACTTCTCCCTGCGGTAATCTTCGCATTTAACGTTTTTGGGACCCATCCTCCCTGCCATCACAATTCTTCTATCTCGCTTATGCTTGTCCACTACCGATGTGGAACCCAACAATCGCCATCCCGCAGCCTCGCGGGATGGCGATGGTTCATTCACTCGCTGGCGTAAAAATCATGTCGTCATTCAACCATGTAAAACGAGGTCGCGGGCTGCTGCTCTCGTTCCACACGCGTGCGCTTGCGACCAGCACACACAACTACTCATTTTAAAAGAAGACGCTAGTCGCCGTGGCATTGTTTCGCAGGACCCCGAACATTGCTGGATAGCGAGGTGCATTGTTGGAATTTCTTCACTATATTCTTCTGTTGGAATTCCTCTTCACTATAGGTCCTTTCTCCGCCTACCCTTCTATTTCTTGCACTTCCTTTTCAGTTTTGTTTTTTTTCGGTGCTCTTATATTTTCTCATGGTGAGTCAGCTAGCGCCAGAGTTGTCACTAAAAAAGCGCCGCTATCCCCGCTCGGCCCACTTCGTTATCGCTTATCTTATTTTTTCCTTGGCTGGTTCAATTTTCTCCTTTGCCTTTCTTTGTCATCATGGCCATAAATATGCGTGTACTTCCCTGTACCTCTCGCTACTTTTGCAGAAGGTGTCTTTCTAACTGCTTGACAATGCGTAATTTAAGTAGGCGTTATGCGAAATGGAACATGCATGTTCGCCAAGAAACAGGTCGTGCACCTGAGCCACCGTGGGCGTAACTAGTTTCCCAACGATATTTTGTTCTTTTTGACGGTGCCTATGTATAAATATTTAAAAAGATACATACCGGAACTCGTTAAAGAAAGCAGTTTCTAGTGAGAAAAAATTGCACAACTTTATTCCGAGAGCACTGTAGAGGACGAAACTAGGCCGTCGACGGTTGTACCCGTGGGTTCGTAGCGTAGGTTTATCCAGGAGCCTGTGTTCTAAAGCCGTGGATTGCCCGATCCTGATGCAAGTGCTCGGAAGTAGTCGTCGCAAGTGTTTTAACACAACACCGTCCAAGCTAGAAAAATTGGCCATCGGCTTATTTAGACGAGTATGTCCTCAGCTGGGAGCAAGTGGTGAGGTGGCAGCAACAGATCGGTAAACGGAGATGTGTCACGTAGAGGGGAACCTGACAGGAGGAGCGCAGATGGTCGCATGGATGTGTAGAGGGCGCCCTGAATTGCGCCGTGTTTATCTCACAGCGTGGTGTAGGTGTGGTTGCAATAAATCGATAAATGTATATATGTAATGTTACATGGCGATAGGTGTGGTCAGTGTTTAGTGAGTTCGATAGAAAGAGTTCAACAGAGAGCTACATTGCGCGTTTTCTAGCCATACATGTGATGCACATGCACATGCATCTTGTTTGATAATAACAACAAACAAAATGCAAACCCGTGCTGTTCCGGTTGACCATAGTGACAGGTGACAAAGTACAGTCGTAGACAGCCGAAATTATTGTCATAATAACTTACAGACGACCACCATGTCGGATAAATCTTGCGGACGCGGATGGATTGCAGCTAACGTTAGGATTGCATGATGTCATCGCACTAGTCTCACACAAGTGAAGTATGAGATCCCGAAGAAATGTGTGACTGGGCTTGGCGTGTTACTGTGGTTTGAAGTTTTATTTATTTATTTATTTATTTATTGTACATACTTTCAAGGTTGGGGAAAGGGGTAAAGGGAATAAAAGGAGAAAGAAGAAGAAGAGGAGAAAAAAAATAAGGAAATTCACGCAGTAACGCGAATGTAGGAAGTCCAGTATGCTCCGGGCTTAGTATGGACGTTATCATCTTCGGGTAAGTATTTTTAATACATTTGCGCTGCGCTAATGATTTCGTGTAAGCAGCTTAAAAGCTCAAGGATGATGTATTATCAGATATTTGGAAGGTGGCAGAAAGTGTAGCAAAGCTATGGGCCCAGGATGAGCAGATAATGAAGGTATTTCCAGATAAGCTCCTGGACAAAGCTTTTCCTTTTCTGTTATATAATTGTGTTTTTTCAAAAAAATTAGTGCCTAAGAATACAAGCGGATGTAGTGGATTACCGAAATAAGTGCACTGTTCAATCTCCTTACACCAAATCTTACAGCCTTCACGTTAAAGACTAGATCAAAGACCTGAATCATTGTCGAGTATACAATATTTTTGTGATGAATATTCGTTAAAAAGCGAGGCGTGATTTCGTTCACTCTCTTTGCTTACTGTTTACTTCTTTAGTTGTTGTTGTTGTCGTTGCTCTTTTCTAGTGACAAAAGAGTAGTTACGTGATTGTTGGCCATTCATATTAAGGGACATCGAGTAAAAACAGTCTAAAAAGAAACGACAACTACAAAGACATTAAGTTTACGGAAAAGGAAAGCATTATTCATCAGGCGAGTATTTGAGACGAGCCCCTCCTGCATCTGCTGCTACTCGATGTCCGAGAGAGAAAGGTTTAGTGATACGAAATGCAGACATGCCTGCCTGAGGTACATTCCTCTAGCCAGCTACTCTGCGTTGGGGGAACAGCAAGAGGGAAAGAAAGAGGGAAGGAAAAGGCGCATGATGGGTTGTTGTAGAGTGCGGCCCCAGTTACAGCTTAACTTGGATGTCCGGCCGCATTGACTCAACTAAGCGTAGAATGTCTACTTAAATATCATTCTATAAAGCGAACAAATACATGGCGTGGTACAAGCCTTACCATAAATGCCGAGACATATAAGGCGTTCCTGGAACAGAAATGTTCATGCAGCATTGCTCTATCTTGTGTATGGCTCAACACCTTGGTTTGTTCAGTGCTTTCGGCGATTCTATCCAGTATATTTCCTTCCCATTATTCTCACTCCTTAATATTAAGCAAAAGTCACTTAGGAATGACTTTCCTCGCGACAATTTGTTTCTTACATCTCTCAGCCATCTTGGTCTACCTACGTAGCAGTACAGATAAGTGGCAGCAACGTCGTCAGATGGTGTCCATGAGTGAAGCATAACCGGAACACTTGGCGTATTATCTCACTGGAGATTGTGTTATTGCTATGTTGGATGTCGCGTGCGTAAAATTCACTCAAGCGCTGCTCGCTTCCTTCGTTACGTGAAGCGGCAGCCAAGTTTATGCTCAAACGTCTTTTTTTTGTAGTTCTTTTTTGTTTTACTAAATGTCTCAGACTCAATGCATAACGCATCAGATTGGTGATCATGGGAACTCAAGAACTAGCGACACGCATTAGTGTGTATGCCATTCACATCTTAGAGTCCACCTAACAATACAGCTATCAGCTACAGCAAGGAACTACAGTATTCGTTTTTCATTTGATGTTTTGCTTCAGACCGGGTCGAACTCAACAAAGATCAATGGTTGCAGAAACGAGTGCCTCGTGGGACGCGAAAGGGTGATTTCGGAGTGTGGAGTGGCTGGGTAGCAGCATTTCTTCACTGCTCTTCAAACTGAGATTTCCGAGCGCGTCGCGCGCTAAATTGAGAACGACCATGAATAAGGGAAGCGCATTTGTCGTCGCCCGCAGGCGTTGCTCGCCTCCTTAACCGCCGTTGCTCCATCCTCACCAGAAAAAGAAATAAGCTAATAAATGACGACAGCGCAAAGTAAAATCACGACTGTTTGTCGTAGTTTGCGAAGTTTATAGGGGAAATTTGGTGCAGTGTTACAGCACACAAAGACACACGCCGTTCAAGAAGGCGGAATGCGTGAATTCTTCGTTTCCTACGCCCAGAGAGTGCGCCCATATAGAGCAAGCTTGCGCCATTTCGTCAACGTGAGACGTTGCGCCATCGTCGACGTGTGAGCACGTGCGGACAACCTGCAAAGCTCATCCAGCTCGCTGTGCTATTATATACGCGATTTGCGCTGTCTTTTGAAATCCGCTGGCTTTTTGAATTTTAAACGAGCGAGAACGAATGGATGTCCCAGAGCATGCGGCAGCTTTTGGTTTATTTTTGTTCCAGAGGCAGCCTGTGGAACGGAGCAGACAGTCAAGAATGGCACGCATTGGTATTTCTTCACCGATAAGGAAAGAGATGTCGAGGTGTTTCGCAATCCTGCTCAAGCATAAAAGATGATTCTTAGAATGACGAAGATTTTACAGAGCACGCGGTACTGAGAAGACTGAACGCATTTGTCTTGAATGCTGACGTCTGGTTACGTTGCACAAATTCCTGTCGTAATTGTCGCTCCTTGCACTCCGCTTTGCATTCTGTGTCTTGTGAACCACACCTAATGCAGTTTTGTCAAAACTGACTTATTTTTAGGTAGGAAAACAAAAAGCGAAAACGAATTTTGGCCGCCTGCTTCTGGACATACAATAGATGACTCAGAAATGTATGGCTGCCCATAGCTCATGTTCCGATCCAGCTCAGCCCATCCCCTTTGAACCTTTGTTCCAATAAAAGCAAGACACATGTGAGGCAGAGGAAGCGAGACAGAAAGAAAGAAAGGGAGAAAAGAAGAGAGAGCGAAGGTAAGGAAAGTCCCACGTTACCCTAGCGCGTCAGGCGGGAACAACGCAAATCGGGTTGTGACATCGAGATTTGAGCGAGTTTGGGCCTAGTCGGTCCTTATCCCCGCCTGAGGGTTCGCGCGCATGACTAATGCATCTGAAGCAGAACTACATGCATGTGGCTGCATAAACCGACGAAGTGCTCAACACGAAAAGTGTTCGCCAGCTTATCAAATGTTCTCTTAGAGAGGGAAGAGAGCAGCACATCGCATTCTTCTGTGATATCTGTGATAAGACACAATTTCCTAAGCAACATAGGCACGCCCGTACAGTGATCATCACACTTGACACGCATGGAACAAATGCGCACAAGAACAATATCCGGGCATCTTTTGTGCCGCGCATTGCCCAGATGTGCGAATTAGATTCCTTTGCAAGAGGATTGTCTAAAGACTTTCTGTACTTACCTCTATGTTATTTACCGCTTTATTAATATTGCTTTGCTTTCTTTTACTCTGAATGCGTATATTCTATAGAAACATTAAACATTGTTGAAACAATCTGAATAAATTTTCATAGCTTACATGCGTGGCTCTAAAGCCACCGCAAGCGAATCGCGATCTGTGCTCGGCAGGATCAGCTTCGACAGAGTTCGACGTAGTACTACGGAGCGCCAAGAGAGAGCACCTGATGCCTTTTCAACAATGCATGCTTATTAGAGCACGCTCCTTCAAGGTACGCTTACAATGTTAAGGAGAACTAATGTATACTTTTCTGTGAAGTACGCACCGAATTATACTCTGTTTTCTTGAGCTTGATGGGGCAGTGGAAGAAATCATAGTCTCATAGGAAAACAAGACAACATAAAGAAAAACAAACACATTAGTACTTCTTCGGCGATATGGAAAGAGATGCGGAGGTTTTTTGCAGTCCTACTCAAGCATAAAAGACAATTCTTAGAATGACGAAGGTTTTGCAGAGGGCGCCGTGCTGACAAGACTGAACGCATTTGTCTTCAATGCTGGCGTCTGGCTACGATGCACAAATTCCTGTCGTAATTGTAGCTCCTCGCACTGCCACTTTGCATTCTGTGTCTCGTGAACCATATCTAATGCAATGTTGTCAAATATGACTTATCTTTAGCTGGGAAGAGAAAAAAAAACGAGAACGAAAAGAAAGATTGGCAGTGGCTTTGCTCAGCTATGCCAGGACATACGTAGCGTAAAAGTACGACAATGCTTGGTTAATCTCTTGCCTTGCTTGCTAACCTTAGCTTATCCGGCTATGGCCTTGCTCACAAATGTGTCCAAACGGATTGTTCACAAACTTCGAGAGGAAGAGTGTAGACGCACTCGCACTTTCACCGAGATTCATAGCGTGTTCAGTGCACCGACGAGTCTTGGGATGGTCTGTAACGCTATCTTGATCCTGCCGCTGTTGTTGGGAGGCCATAGCACGGTGTTGAGCTTCTTGGCGATGTCTTTTCGATAGGCGTTCTTCGCGTTGCTCCGGTGTCTCGACCGCACGTTTTGCCTTGGCGCGCTCATTCTTCCGACGCTCGACGGCCAACTGCCAAGCGACAACCTCGGGGTCTGAAGAATTTAGGTTTTCCAGTCTTTTGCGCCGACTGGCAGTGGCTCGACTTTCCTTGACCTCCTTGTCGGGCGCGCTGCATCAACTATCTCTCCCTCGCATTTGTACGCATGGTGCGCCCTCCTCGCGCATGCGCAATGCCGCACGGCACCGCAATCGTAAATGCAGCTGCGGGCAAAATAGCGGGCGCATACGGCGACGGCACGTTCGCGGAAACTGCGACGTCACACCTCTGGAATGCGCCGCAGTCGGCGGCGGCGAGGAGCGCACGCTAGCTGCGGCCGCGGCGGCGGCGAGGGCGACGCAGCTGCGCCTCTCATGACGTCACGCGGCTTTCGCGCATGCGCAGTATGGCAGGCGCAGAAGCACGCGAAGCTCGGCTCCAACCCGCGTAGTGTAGCTTTACGCTACAAAAACCTAACGTATTACGTATGCTACCTTATTCTGACGTCGACTTCCACTACCATCGACAAGAGCCGCTGTGATTAGTCCAGTTCCAGGCTAACGAACTGGCGCACATGCACGCACACACGCTCGCGTATACAGACAGGATCAAGGAGTGTCGCTCGCCGCGGTAATTCCATCCGTCTTAGCGATTGAGGGGCAAGGAGTGGGCGTAAATTAATCCTCCCTTCTTAGCGTTCATTAATTGCGAACGTTTCCTAGCCAATCATCCTTAGTTCACTCATTATCCGTTTCTACGCCGCAAAGAGTATTGGGCCCGAGTGGGTGGGCAGCGGGGTAATCCGCCAAGTAGAGTCTTGTTTGTTGTTGGTGGTGTTGCCGCAAAACATGGCTCGTATGACTCTTGTTTCTCTTTTACATTCCTGTGCACGTTTAATAATGAACATTCTTTGTTTCCTTCGTTACTTCTTCATCTTCTCGTTTAGTGCGTCTCCAAGAAACACACTGAGTGACAGCTACTAATCGAACCTGAAAGACTCGTTTATTAGCATTTCACTTTCTTTCTTCGAAATACCTTTCAGTGCTTGGAGTTACTCTTTGCTCCTTTATTCTCGCTTTTCGTTGGATACATCTCGTTCCAAAATGGTGCTCGTGCACGGGCACAAATTACAGGCAGGCAGCACTGCTACGTAATTTTGTCCGCGCTATCATCTCACCACGTATCTCTTTCGCGATCCTCGCCGCCTTGTTTCACAATTTGTTCGCCGGCCTCTACGTTGTGTAGAACCGTTAGGAGGGATACATGGCACGTCGTGCAACTAAGAGTATGTGTGCGCGCCCCTCTGTTAATTATCCCTTCTTTTTTTCCTTCCTGTACATGGCAGGGCACGCGTGTACGCCGCTAACGAACAATGGGTCGAGAACGCCGTGATAGGGGGGCGGGGTGGGGGGCAATTAATGCCAGCACCCGACGACGAGATGGCGATAAATTAACAGGAAGCTGTGAGATTCTTTTATACCTTCTCGTTTTATCGGATGAGATCTCTTTCCGCCTTCCGTTCCCCGTTTCCCCCACCTTTTCTTTTCTCTCTCCCTTTCTTTTTTTGTGATAGGGCAGATGTTCCAATCGAAGATGTCGTTGAACATGGCCCATCCAAGTGCCAGTGTACATTTAGGTGTACCTGACGCTTGCTCATGCAGTCCTGAGAAGTAAAATGCTTTTCGCATTCGTGTAATTGCTCTGCGCTTACCGCCAGTGATGAGGTCAGGCTGATCGGTCCTGAGATAACCTTTCTTGTGAAACGCGTGCTCGAAAATTCCGTTTTTTTTATGTGTTAAATGTGCAGAAATGTGAAGGTACCATAAAATAAGAGGAATTGTTCCAGATAGGATTTTCTTTTTTGTTGTGAGAGTTACAGGGGCTGGTAGGAATACACTTGTTAATTAGTATATCTGGTACCTCCAGATACTAAGCCGGAAGACTTTACACGGCGGCACATTCTCCGGCAGCATTAAGCATGTTACCAAATGCACATTGTTCATAGTCTTCTTCTAAACTCAGACAATTTCGGAAATGTGGTGTGTCAGGCGACCAGTTAAAATTACGGAAAATATTAAACATCATTTTCGGTTGTAAGTAATATTTAAGTCGTAGAGCATGCTGAAAAACACGCAATTTAGTTGTGTGTCCTTATGTCTTCTTTTTTTTTTCACGCTCTTTTGAAAGACCGCATAATTAAAAAAAACGAAAGAAACGCCTTGCTGGGCTTCTGCGCCTGTATAAATACGCTAGGAATACTAAAACAATTTAACATTTGACCCACAGAGGCACACAGAAAAAATTGAAAAAGAAAACAATGAGTCGCTCCATACTCTGACTTGCATGCAGTAATCCGTTAGTCGCATTCACCTACAACATACCTCGAGGTTTTTCTTTCAAAAGGTTTAGTGATATCAAGAATGCACAGTAAAAATAAACAAGGTATCTGAACTGTCATGCACCAAGTTAAAAAAAAAGAACGCGGATCTCTATGTGGATAAGACCAAGTGAATATTGTTTAAAGACTTGTTGAGAAAACGCCAATAACGTTTTACTCCTTGACGCCCAATTAGGTATATAAAAGTAATGATCTAATTTTCTACTTGTTGCTCAGTAGTGAATATATAATTTATGTGGTTGTAGAGAATTAAGACACGTCATAATTCTGTGTTCACAGGAAGGTACACATCTCGTGCCTAAATTTTCCGGTTTAAGAGAAAACCTGCGACATAGGAAAAAATGCCATGCGAGTGCCCAACCGTGTACACGCAATAGCAGCGGCATCATATAGTCTCAGTGGGGAAACAAGTGGTTCACTTCAGCCTTGTAGTCCAGAGCAGCGCATTTCCTTGATCTTGATTAGCAATTTAATTGCCTTCATGGTGCTCCTCGCCCGTTGATGAAAAAACCGACTTGCTGTTATTACAGTCACTCGGCCCAGTGACAGATTGCCAGCTTGCTTTTCTACTGATACGGCTTGATGGCGCTTGTGATTTCCTTCGCATGGGTCTACATCACAGCTTTTATTTCTCGCGGGATGTCCTCATTTGCCGGTAAAAGTAAACACGCGATGTGTACCTTCCTGGAAACACTTCATTTTTACATCCATCACGACTCTCTAAGGCCCTCCCAATCCTAATTTTCACAAATTAGAATGGACGACAGTCCCACGTGCGATACATGCAGCTGTGCTGTCAAGCTCACGCACGTTATATTTGTCTGCCCGCACTATTGTGCCTAGAGGCAAGTGATATGCGGAGCTCTTGAGCAATGGGACAACCGCCCACTAACAGAACGAAATATTCAGGACATTGTTTTCAAAGAAACTCCGAGCAGAAGGCTTTATTAGCGCTACTCAGGTTACTGGAATCTACGAGACTTTGTGGCAGACTTGATGAGCCCCGCCCACTGCCGCTCCATGGTGTGCGCCGTTACTTTGGTTGTGCTCGTCTCTTTTTCTCTGTCTCTCTCGCCTACCCCTCTTTCTCTTTCTGTCCCTTTCCCCCTTCTCTTATGCACGGCAGACAACCGGAACTACCTTTAGTTAAGCTCCCTGCCTTTCTATGCATTCCTTTTTCTTTCTCTCTCTCTCTATAGAACAACAATAAAAACGATAGCTGGTGTTTTTATCTACTAATTTATTGTCAGTGAACGGAAAACTACTGGTGGTTTATTAACAATATTTGAAAAAACATTCACGTTGAATAATTTGTTTCTGTTTTTCTTTTTCTGATTTTTTTTTAAACTTGGTACACAAGAGCTGGGACGCCACATATGTCTGAAGAACATGGTTCGTCATGTGCCATATTACTCACAGATCGCATTTAGAATGAGAGGGCAAAATTTCAGTGGAGCCATTAGTAAGTCGATAGGTGACAAATATTTCCGCTAGAAATACGACTGAAATGTTCTTTCCAGGACGAAAACACCCCGTATTACTGCGAATTAATGTTACTAATGTCAAAACGGTGTTATCAATAGCATCATAATGGCCGCTTATGCTTTCTTAACGCCTCAATCATGGTAATAAACTGGAATCCTAAGTTACGTCGGAGTGACTAATGATTTCCGGTTAATAGCAAATGGGAGCAGCAAGAAGAAAAATGCTTGACGTTGTCATCCTCAAACACGACAATAACAGCGTATTTATAAAGAACAACTTACAATTGTTTATTTCTTTCCCGCTACTCTTAGCAAACGCCGTTAGCAAGCGTTAATCAGGACAGAGCACCTATACCGGGAAGGCTTACTTGGAACTCTCAAGTAATCAGTGCTCGCTTGTGCGAAATGAAATTGTCGCTTACAGTTACGAAAGATTCCAACAAAGCCCACGGAAGCACCAGAGCGTCAGAAAGCAAAGAGATAGAAGAACGACGATAGGGCGGTGGGGGGGGGGGGGGGGGGAGGGGGGAGACATGGAAGAGGGAGGAGGGCGAGAGGAAGGGGGGGGGGAGGACGAAGCTTTCATTTCTGGCCACGGTCTTTCTCACGTCTTCTCCGACTCCCACATTTTTTTTAAACCCCTCGGCTTCGACATCTCTAGTGGCGCTGGCCCTCAGTTCTCTATTTGTTTATTCCGTCAGTGCCTGCAGCCCCGCCGCGACCCACTAATTAAAGTCGGTGCAATTAAAATCCGAGATCTCTTGCTCGTTCCCGGAGCCAGCAGTACGACGCGGCACTAAGGATTAAAGTCGAACGACTGTCGCCGGTCGCCGACGCAGACAGACAAATTCGCAATGGAAGGAAATCAAGAAGCTCAGGCGTGACATTCGCGCAGTGTGGGCGTCCGTGCTACGCTGCACGGAGGTGTGTAACGACAAATTTCCACGTCACCGGGTCGGGGTAACCGAGACGGGAAACAAAGAGCCACGGTTCTCTTCTGCCTGCCGGTTTAATTAGACGCGATCGTTTATTTCAGGCCCCGTCAAGGTTTGATTCGATTTCTTCCTCTTACCCTATGGCTATTTCTTTCCTTTTTTTTGTATGTATTGCACTACCGC
>NC_091821.1:358327891-358341997 GCF_038994185.2 Dermacentor albipictus
ATCACGAGGTCAAAAAAAAAATAGGCATCCGTACGATCGAGTTCAGTTCGCAGCGGCTTTAAAAAGTTACCAGCCAACTCCAGTGCATCGCAAAACGGCAAAGAATTCAGGGCAACCTGAATGTTCGGGCGAAAAAAATATATATATACGCGAAGGACTATACGCGAAGGAAAACAACCACGACTTCAGACGGGACGTGACGAAGGAGTGGACAGGTAGAGCGGCACTTCATTCATCACGTCCCATCTGAAGTCGCGGTGCTTTTCCTTTTTAAACACGTCAGACCAACTGGCCCAAAGTTTCCCCCCTCTTGAACTTTTTCTTGGGCAAGTTGGTGCTTAGATTTCCTAGGTATACTTGAATGTGGAGCGAAATACATTCGTGGCACAATCAAGCATGCATACGCGAAGCTTATATATAGATATCACCTTGCTCATTACAGCGTGAACATACGTTAGACGGGGGGCCCCCATATCTGCATTTTCTATTTTCTCTATAGCGTATGCGAGGAGTGACCCAAAAGTAACGACACCCAGTTGCTGAAGCGGGAAAGTAGCTAATACCAATCTGTACCAGTGGGTGCGCATTGTACACTGCCGTCTGCACCAGTTGACCATGCAGCGTCCTTGCGATAAATATCGGCTGCTCACAGCGTTGTTTTCGTTTGAGCATCAGTCGCCTTCTGCTTTGGCTTTACAATGTGTCAAAAGCAAACTGCATAGCTGCGTGTCAAGATATGCTTCCCTTGGTAAATGTTCGGATTATCAAAGAACTTGCTCATTTAAAATTTGCGCCGCACAACCAAACAGTTAACCAGAATTTTCGCCTGATAATGTTCACGCGCTTGCGCGATGCAGATCGCAGAACATAACCCAATCTGTGGAACTCTGGTAAGTGGCTCCAGCACCATGACAATGCTGCCGCCCCTACAGGAGTGAGCGTGCTGCACTTCCGGCCATAACCTTTATGACAACGCTAACTTTCCTCACCTTATTTACAGTTCATATCTTACCCCTTGCAACTTCTTGTCTCCAAGGCTGAAATTCTCGAAATAAAGCACGTTTTCAAGATATGGAGGAGATGAAGAGGAAAACGAGTTTTAGTATATCGGGGAGACCAGTCCAGTCCAGCGCGCGAACCTCCCATAGGTGCTGGTTACGTCAACTCGCCTGCAAGGTTTACTTACTCGGGCCGCTCGCATGTTTGATCAATTTAACGTAGTCTGCTAGCACTGGATCCCTTTCATAATTCATTGGAGGAGCTCGTCGCAAGCTTTATGTAAACAAGGACCCGCCTCATTAAGAAACCGCCTCCTACCCCCTACTTCCCCCCCCTCACCCCCCTCCATGCGCTTAATTGTTGACACTGAAGCGCGCAGGCTCGTTGAAGCTCAGTATTTCCCTGAGCAGCCCCGATTATTAAAAAGAACTCTTTTTCCCCATTCCATCACTTCCTTCTTTCGCTGCAATATTTTTATTGCCCTTCCGCGTAGTTTGTGCACGGAAGAACGCTGATCCGCGCTGCAGCATGATCGGTGCCAAATACCTGCTTCCCGAAATGTTAAAATATTTTCCCTTCCTGTTCGCCTTCTCCGGCGCCTTTCGTTCCCTTTCTCAAAGTAAAAACCTATTTTAATCTGTCTCGCACTGCGGAAAAAGTATGAGGAGGCCAAGTGCGTCCGCAAAGGAAGAGGCAAGGGAAACAAAAGGTCCGCCGGTGTAATCGGGACGCGATGGGGAAGAAAGGGAGCTAGAAACAAGGAAGTAAGGAAGGAAGCGAAGTGCGTGGTGGGAGTCGGGGAAAAGCGTTGGAAAGGAAGCACGCCAGGGGAGAAAGTTCGGACGGCGTGGTGCGGTTGGGATCTGCCATCTCGCGTGCCCGAGGGCACGTCTCCGAGCGAACGCGCCGGGGACCCGACGCTGTGTGCGCGCGTCATTGATCGCCGCTCAGCGACGCCCTGGTTTCGCTTTCGATCGGCGATTATCTTCCCCGCAAGGCCTGCTTTCGTTTTTCTTCTTTTGTTTTCTTCGCCACCACCTCTTTCCCGACCACCGCGTTACCTCGCGCACACTGAGTCTTCCTCAACGCGCTCTCACCGCACGAAACGCGCCGGTGGTGAACCAGGTGATCTTCTCGTTCCAACTCTCAACTTCTCCGTATAATCCAGTTATTCTCTTTTTTTTCTATAAGATCGGGGCGGAAAGGACATTCTGTTCTTATTTCAGGTGGCTTCTCTTTTTGTTTGCCCATCCCAACCCACCATTTCTGAAGTTTCTGTCTTCGCTATCAGTTTTACTCAATATTCAGTTAGCTTTCGTTGTTTCTTTTCTTCACAATAGCGAATGTCATTTTTTTTCTTTTTCAGCAGCTAAGATCCATATGTCGGCACAAGGCAGCTGTCTGTTATTTTTTGACGTACTTTGGTTCTTCCTGGCCCAAAGAGAGGGAGAATGCAGTGTCAGCTGTATCGACTGGGCAGAGCTGAAAGAATAAAGACAGTGGTTTCGGCGCTTTTTTTAGCGAAGCAGTTTTCCTTTATCTTCGTGCCAGCCGTTCGAAACACTGAAACAACGGTTTTCTTTATGTAGCATCAGCGATAAAGTACATAGTGACGAGTAGATAAGAAGCATATTTGAAAAAAATTGTCTGCCCGTGAATATATTACTATTTGGAGATTATTGGATCACCGGAGCTTTCACTTCAGCAGCCGCGTTAGTAGTGCCGCCTTGTGACACAGAGAGAACATAGAGATATCAGAGAGCTTTAGCTTTTCCGCAAACTTTCAATCATTTGAGGTTTTTTTTTTTTTACTGCATAAATGTATGTGCAAGGAAGGCTGGCAACATTAGTGATGGGCACTATTTCATCTCTCTTGGGCAAATGCTACGTAGAAAAGATGGCCCAGCTCAAAACAAAAATACCAAAATACTGAGCAAACAATCAAGCACAGCATAGCCGCAAAGATAGACCACCTCAAACACCCAAACAAAAGAGCTATAATAAATTAAAATAGGATTTATCGGGTTACTGGAGCCGCGAACTTCCGTAGCATAAAGCCCCTGAATCTTCGAAAGCTTTGACCTCTACGCCCAGCTATGCAATTGGAAGATAACTTCAGTGCACCCCCTGGTTTTTGCCAGGAGCAGCTGGTAGACTGCACGTGCCTCGAGCTCATCGTTCTCCCTTCTCAACCGGCGCGCACGATAGCGCTCGGCATGTGCCCCTCGAAATTATATGGATTTGATAGGTGGATAACTGTTTTCACAATGGCCGGGCTCTTCTTCATTCTTTTGAACATAGAGAAAGTGTAAGGAACGAACAGATTTCAAAGAGACCTTGAACTCCCACAATGACAGCCTATAGTCACACAGCCGATAATTAATGTAACGAAGCTGGAAGGTGTGTGCGCAAATATTTTGCTCTTGATGCGAACATGGAGGCGCTGCCGACAGTGTTTCAGAATGCTTGCGTCATGTGACTGTTCTGGAAGAAGTAAAATGGTAAAAAGACTGCAAGTTAACAATTGTGCTTCTACCAAGGCTTTACAGCACCCATTAAGCCTTAAGAAAAGTACGCATTAAGAAAATGGTACTTAACTGCAATATTAGCTGTGTGTGCTCTCTGGTGTCAAACAATGTGTCACAAGATGTCACTACCAGTGCTGTGACTGCCGTGCACCTCTCCGGTAGCGCGGTAATCCGTGGATGGCGAGAATTTTGCGGACATGGTAAAGCTCTATATCACTACAGGGAGCTACTGTACACTGCCTACACTCGTTGTTGTATTGCGTGGCTATAGATGACATACTCATCGTTAACATTCTGTGCTTTTGTATTTTTATTGGCTGAGAACGCTCACATAACAAAAACAAAAATTAACCGACATGACGATACTCCCTCAGGCGAAGTTTGAGCGCAGCTCTAAACGTGTTTTCATTTCGCGATATATTGGCTGGCGCGGACAATCCGTCTCGTGTGGCGCGTTCCAAACGAAGCGAAGTGTGGCGTGTCTGCCTCGCTGATCGGGAAATCGTGAGAGGCAGCGCGTGAGTGAATCATGGGTGCGATTCACAGCCACCGCCACAAAGAGATCTCCGCCCATACAGCGCTTTGTTTTCATACAAACGACGTGCGCTACTCTGGTGCCATATCGTATTCATCGTCGCCGCACAGAACGTCTTGCGCGGCACTGCGCTTTTCTTTTCACGCTATGGTTCCACCAACGACAAGAGCGGCCCTTCGTCGTGCGTAGCAGTGCCACCAGTGTCAGCCGCAACAACACCTAAGGGAGCATCCCATCGAGCCTTGCTGATAGCCGCTCGCCAACACCCTGTACAGAAGCACTGCTCCATGTCGCACACGCTTGTATTGCGTGTAGAAACGCAACATATGCACGCTTCCTGTAATTGGTTCCATGCCCATGGATTCTACATTGCATACTATGTCACATGCGTGCAGGCGTATTTACACAACCGCTCCTCCACAGCTGACGTCGCGGAGGAGCGTGACCCTCCCCGCCTCACGGCACACTGGCCCCCGTCCGAAGCGCAGATGAGATCGCTTACACGACTGCGGGTTCCTAGGCGGCCAGCATCTGCGAAGGCTGTCTCCCCTCCGCTGCTCCTCCGCTTTCCGCTTCATGGTTCCGCTACAACTTTCTCCTGCGCTATTGCCTTTTGTTCTTCATCTCCCGCTGCGCTCCGCGTTCACTTTCATTCTTCGCGGCGCTCTTTCGCTCGGTTACACCGGCGCAGTCGGACAACGCCGACGCTCGCCACAGGAACGGGCTCCTAAGAGCTGCGGCCAGAAAGTGTTCAAATGCATTGCTGTTCGACGAAGCGTCACAAGATTTCGCTATCAGCGTTGCTATTGCCCTCTACGTCTCCCCTATTGGGTTAAGAGTACTACGTTTAGACGCAAGCTCAAGCTATCGAATATTGGCCCCATTCGATTAAATTTTTTTGAACTTCTGCAAGCTCTGAATCAGCCTATACTTTGGCGTGCTAGATATTCGGATAAAAATAGTTGCCGAAATATTTTCTATATTATTAATTGGTTTTCAACACGAAAGAGACAGAAAAGAAGATATAGAGAAAAAAAGACACATAGAGGGCACAGAAAGTTTCAACTCCACCCCCCCCCCCCCCCCTTTCTTTCGCGTTCAATGTTGCTGAACAATATGATCTAAGTGAGCCGCATATTGAGCGAGGAATGCCTATAATCTTCGTTTCTACGATTCCAGGAAGAATTGCACATCGGAGCTAGCCGCCTGAGATTCCCCCGCCGCATAATTGACAAGCTCTTTGCGTGCTTCCAAAGAGCTGAGAATGTTAGAGGAACGGTTGGAGTAAGCTTTTGGTCCCTTATTGGGAAATGTTTTAAGTTATATGTGTCCGCAATCAGTCATTGCCTCCGCGATCAGCTTGTTATCATGCGTACCGCTACTGTTACTGACTGGGTGCTTGGACATCGGCGAACAAAAAAAAAATGATCTTACTTAGGAGAATGCGGATGATTTGCTAGTTCGTATTTTACACCCATAACGCGGCATTTCTTCCTAGGTCCTCTGCTGAACATCTTACCTTTGCAGTTAGTTGCTCTAATGAGATGTTTATTTCTAGATATTGAGCATCATGTCGGTTTACTAGTGACTACTTGAACATTTCGGATAATCTTATGGTATTTTAAAGCTTCCCACAAGTACCTTACGAGCCTGACTTACGAGGTATGCAACGGAAAGATGGCTCACATAAAGGCTTCTCGCATCCGAGCGTGGCAAAGGTTGGGTGAGACACTAGCGTCACAGAGCAAAGGACATCGTTGTAAGGAAATGTTTCGCTGTGTTGACACTTAAGCAAATATTTCTAGCACTAAAAACACACTGTTGTCATCGTTCAAATAACTTACTCATAAAAAAAACAAACAAACAAACAAACAAAGAAACAAAGAAAGAAAGAAAGAAAGAAAGAAAGAAAGAAAGAAAGAAAGAAAGAAAGAAAGAAAGAAAGAAAGAAAGAAAGAAAGAAAGAAAGAAAGAAAGAAAGAAAGAAAGAAAGAAAGAAAGAAAGAAAGAAAGAAAGAAAGAAAGAAAGAAAGAAAGAAAGAAAGAAAGAAAGAAAGAACAAAAAGCATGGTTCTGTATAGGCTGTTAGAAGCTGCGGAATGGGCTGTTCAACAGTTCTGTTGATAACAAATAGCTCTAACGGTGAGAATACTCTGCATGCTGTAGGTTCACTAAACGGAGGAAATAACCGTTGGCGTGTTTTCGGTCGCTAACCATTGAGCTGTTAAACATCGGAGCTTGGTATAAGAGCGAAATCGTAGGTAAAAAACAGTGCTCACTCGCAGGGATTCTTAGCACATGGTAAATGAAAAAAATAAATGATGACTGATGGCATAAAAAACAGTTCCTTCGACAAGCTTTCGTTCCATATTGATTTGTTGCAAGAGAAAGAAAGGCGAATAATTTTATTGTTTTCTTCCCCTGCTAGCGATTCAGGAAACCTGGCTAAGTTTGTGGTTACCTCAGCGTTAGATTTCGCCGTGAGGGCTGAATTGCTGCACTGGTTTGGTGTCATAGACTAAAGAAGCTCACGTTATTCGCCGCGACCCCAACGACGATCACACCTGATTGCAGACAGATTCAAACACAACTGTGTGCCCGTTTGCATTGGCGCGTATGCTGCTGGAGGTTGCATTTCCACGATGCAAAATGTGACCGTGTCGTCGCAGTAGTGATACACGATATTGCCGTGTCCTTCACTGTCATAATGGTTTGACCTCCCGTGATAGCCCGGCGGCTATGGCATTGCGCTGTTATGCTCGAAATCGTGAAGTTCATCCTGGCTGTGGTGACAGCCGCATTTCGATTGGGGCGAAGTGCAAGAACGATTGTGTAAATACGCTTGCACACATGTGACATGGTATTCAATGTCGAATCCATGGTCATGGAACCAATTACAGGAATCGTGCATATGTTGCGTTTGTACACGCAATTTCAATAGTGGTGAATTGGGGCAGTCTTCGTACCGATAGATTTCTTTACCATTACTAGAGGGAACTCTGGCACTGCGATCGTTCAGGCACCAAGGGAATGGTGGGTACTACATTAATATGTTTGATCTTCGTGCTTAGGGCTTCTCCTGGCTTTGTTTATTAAGTTTCGTCTGGGCCTAAATTGTCTTAAGTTTCAAAGCAATTCATACTTTTTTTTTAATTTGGAAGGTAATAAGACTCTGGAAGCACACATAACTGCTGCTGAGTGCAGTTGTTCCGCTTCTCTAGGCGTCCGTCACGTAATAGTTTAAATATCCAGCTTTCGTGATAGAGGTTATGTGTTCGAATCTTGCCATCGGACAATTTTAATAACGCTTTTCGAATTCCTTATAGCAGAAGGTTTAAAATGCGGGCCAGTTGTTACATAGCTGAAGGAAAAAAACCACTCAAAAAACACAAAGGAAAAGAGGCTCACACCACAACTGTTGTGGTGTGAACCTCCTTTTGTCCTTTGTGTTTATCGACTGGTTTTTTTCTTTTTTCCTTCAATCCTTATAACACATTACTTCCTTAAAAGTGATAACTTTGTAAAGTCACGAATTCTTTTAAAGCCAGAAGGACGAACTTTAAGCAAATACATGTAGTAACCTATCATTCCCTCGCTGGCTGAACTGTCCTGCTTGCAGCTCCCGTAGACATAAGCGCCAGAGTTCTTTCTGGTAATTGTATGAAACTCAATACTCGTACCTTTTGCGCGTTAGCTAACCGGAAACATGCGAGCACTAACGCTTGCGCGGCTTTATCCGGCATGAACTATTCTACGAAACCATGACCATTTGTGTCACTGGTTGAGTCACAGGCTTTCATTCATTCGGTATTGTGCTAGCATTGTTTGAAATCCTGCAAAGTATATCTCCCGGTGGTCCCCAGATGGAGGCATGTATATATATTCTACTTGAGATTTTCGCTGCGAAAACGCTACTTAACAGAGAAGACCAAACCTTCAATGAATGTCTTTGTAATGCCCGTTACCGTTAACATTTTTCCGGCGTTAGCTCATGAACTAGAAACACCACCTAGTGAATTGTATTGCGCACTTCCTGTCATCTGCAACTGTACACCCATAATTCCCGCATTCTTTCTTTTCTTTCTTCTCTTTCTTTTTTGGAGGGTTTGCGATGGGGTGCAGGAGCTGCGCGTGGCTGTGCAGAGACAACCATTCTTTGGCATCGAAATGGATGCCTCGTTGTGACTACGTTAAGTGTTATTTCGGCATTCTTGGCAGTAAAATAACCTGCATGCACACCGTCGAGTAATCCTGAGCTGACTGTTCCGTCCATCAGCCTCGACGTGCAGACTTTCTGACTGATGGTTTGCCCGCTGTCTGCACAAGGCTGCAACTTGGAAGCGCACGCTAGTCTTCCAAATCTCAGCTTAATTCGTAATTCACCACAATTCTAGTGGGCCACTAATTGACTAATTGACAGCTGACGTCGAGCGCTCAAGTATACTGATCCCCTTTCGTCTGCGCGTTGTGACTGAAACGGTGCAGGAGTGTATTTTCCTTCGAAGCTCTAAACATTTCTCTGACTCTTTAATTTTTTTTTAGGATTGCGGAACTGGCTAGGACCTCTATACGGTTGTTTGTACCATTTGGCGCATTCATTTAACACCGCCGACCTCTCATAGTTTAAAGCTTCGGTTATGTGCGACAGCTGCCGCTTCGTACATAACAGGCAGAGCTGATGAAGCGCTCCATTCATGATTCCATAAAGCACTGCTTTGCAAAGTGTGCTAACCTTAGCTGAAATGACTTACGCATATTCTTTAAATGAGTCGCCTTTGGGAATATGCTTTGAAACCGCACATCAGCGGCATCAAGCTGCTACTGCTTTGTGGTGTGCCTGTATGAAGCGTTATGAACCGGCTTGCTGCGATTCTCTTTCAATTATGCCACGAATACCGCGCTTCGCAACCGTACATTCATGCGCGTTCCTTTTCTTTTCTGGGCTTACTCCAGTGACTTCACAAGCTGAGAAAAAGAATGAGCCAATCTTGTTTCTTTTTTGCTAAATTCAAGGCTACACTAACGGCGCTTACTCCGGTTGCACAAGGAGTACTATACTTTGAATTCCCAACTGAAAACCATCCCTTCGTTCTTTCTCGCATCTCTAACCTGAGTTCATCGGCCCGGCATTTCACTCTGGAAAAGTAAGCTCGCTCGAGCATTGATTTCTCGTTTCGCAGGTGGCAGCGAAGTCTATTCTCATGCATCAGAAGTTACATGCAGGGAGCGCAAAAACGTGCAGTGCGCGCCGCACACTAACAGCCAGAAATAAATAAAAACGTGACAACAGCACAATCAACAACGGTGCTGCGTTTGGTTTCGTGGGTACTCTTCTCGTCGCCTATTCAAACTATTTTGTCTCCTACCGAAGACGTAGCGTTTTGCACTCGCTTTAAAACAGGAGCTCCTCTCGGTTTCCTCCTAGCGGCAGCTCCCGCGAGCGTGCTTCACAGTGTTCCGCCTTGCGAAACTACTTGCGCGGTACTGTTTCTCGGCATACACACATATGCACTCGAGTTTCTCCGCACAGTCATTTTATTTTTCTCGTTCCGAGTTCATCGCGCACTCAGAAGAATAAAAACAGAAATCAATCGAACCGGATCGTTTCTCGAAAACGGAGACGTCGTCAGCGTTGCGGGCTCACGGTGCAGCAAAGACTAGACGACCCGAGGCACCAGCATGAGGACAAAGAAGGTGCGGGAGTTGGAAGACGCGAGGTTCTGATGCAAGCAGTATGCCTGTAAGAGCAGCAACAGCGCCAGGAGTTGCAGCCGCTTTGTATATTCTCTTCGGGCTAGTCTGTGCTTACGACGACATCAGCCGCAGTGGTCACACGCGTCGGACACGAAAAGGGCGGCTCGGTTCCCTGCGGCGAAGACGGCGGCGACGAATTCGCGTGACTCTTACGCCGGGAGCTTCGGTTTCGCCTCGCCCGTGAGGCGGCTGACTGTGCTTAGAAACTGTGGGCCTTTTCTCTTTGCTCTCGTTTCTCGACACTTTCCCTGGTTTACTCTCATGCAAATGCTCCTCTGGTTCTCGCCATGACTCAGTTTCGTCCTGTTTTCTTTTTCTGTCCCGGTATTGCTTCAAAGACGCTGGAATACTGGTATCAATTGATGTCAGCATTCTTTCTTTTTCCTCTGCCATTCGTTCATTGTTCTTTTCCTTGCGCAATTCCTGCCTCTTTCTTTTTAAGCAAGCAAACTTTCGTATAGGTCGCTCCGCCACGAACGGAAATTAGCCGAGGAATGTACTCGTCCTTATAGGGTTCTTTAAGGAAGATGGAATGGAATGGAATGGAAAACTTTATTTACTCTTTTAAGGTCTTAGCGGGTCAAGGCCGAAGTCTTAATTCTTGAAGCTGAGGTCCTCTTCAGCCATGGATAAAACTTCCATCTCACATATTACTCACTGTTGTGGTTACTTTTCGCGTGTCTTAACTTTCTTCCGTTTTCTCTGTCTCAACCTGTTTCTTTTTCTTTTTTTTTGCGTTGCACTACTTCCCCCAATGTCATTGTTGGTTTATTTCCAGACGCTGGTTTGCTTGCTTCCTTCTTTCCATCACATTTCTTTCTACTATCACTTTTTGTTTTCTTATCTTTCGTCGGTGTTGCGGATGTTACAGAAAAATATGATCCGCCCACTTTTGAACAGGTACGCCTCATTGCTCTCGAAAAGCGAGTCGCAGTTCTGTTAAGCTATTCACATCCTCCGCTCCTTTTAGTCGCTTCTCCGAGGCAAGAATCTATGCACTACACGCATCGCTTATTCCATCCATCTCGATTCTAAATTCTCGAACCGTTTTATATCGTTTTGACGAGTTGAGCTAGTTGTACAGTTTTGTATATTTCCTGCAGTGGCTGAAGTCTTGGGACGTAAGTGAGCCTTGAAGAACACGCCTGACAAAAGAAAAGACAGAGAAGAGAAAGAACGACCGGAGGCATACGGCTGCTATGTCCAATAGAGCGCATTCATGCATGCATGGTAAAAGAACTGTAACAATGTACTCATCACGATATCGGGTACGCGCTAAGGCATCTTTAGACAATCGTCTCGACTGGCAGAAGCAGCTTCTGTTACCCAAACCTTTCCAATACCTCTGCTCACGTTCTCATTTACGCTGCGGATAAATTTTAAACGCTAGATCTCAGGTGTCTCTTCAGCTAAATGCTGGACCTTCACAATATCACATGTTTGCTGCCCTATTCTTGTAACCCTACTATTGCAGCCGTGTCTTGAGAGTAATTAATCAAACGTGTTTCACAAGAAAATTTTTATCTTCTTTTTATGTGTGAAATGGCTACCATGTTCTATCAGCTTAAATGTTTTCCTAATAATACGAATGCAAGGCATTTGTTTCCGCTACGTTTAACGTTGCGACCTCGCTGCGTAGCATGGAATCGGGCTCCGCATGAACGTGTCACTGGATAATTATGGAGCGGTATCTTTATCAGAACAAAGTAATTAATAGTGGCATGCATATATTAGGTATTCTTAATTCATATGTTTATGAAGTATGTACGGTGCATTTGTTCAGATGCTGCCTTGCTGAATGGGTTTCCTCTGTACATTTTTCTTCTCTTCGCCAGGTTGGACCACCGCAAGTAAGAGGGAAAGCTCACATATAATAATGGCAGTTTATAGCTTGGAGAAGCCTGCCTCATTCTTTATAACGATATTTCATTACACATTATATGTGTCCCAAAGTTGCGTCTGCTTAATCGCAAAAGACTAGCTCTCAATACCAAAGAAGGAAAAAAAAAGAGCGGGAAAGACAGGGAAGCTAGCAATTGCAGGCACCAGTTGTATACACTGAGCTGCGCAAAGGGGTAAAGGGAATGAAAGGAGATAGAAGGACAGAAGATAACACAGTGCAAATATATACACAATAAGGCGATGCAACGCACTGCAACTCTCGGAGCCAATCAGTGATTGCACAGCTTCATATATATTAGAGAAACACATTTAAAGCAGTCATGCTCTACAGTTGGGTGCGAAAACTCTTTATTCCTTTAAATTTAAGCTTTTAACCGTGTTGTGATTGATTTAAGTACGGGATAAACATTCCCACCTTCTTTATTACCGTCCTTCTCAGCACGTGAAAACACAATGGCTTGTGGCACTGTTAAAAGTAAATAATTTGCCTGCCATCGTTATCTGAAGCGCCAACAGCTCCTTGAAAATTTACTAAATTTGCGTACCTTCCAATTTTATTGCAAATGTCGGTCGACGCATAGCCAATCTCTGAGACCTAAAGTAAAAATAAAGAGGAGATTCTCAGAAACGTCGTATCCCGGCACCTCGGAATAGCAGCAACGTCTCACCTCCAACAAATCACGAGGTCCCTCTCATTTGCTCCTACACGGCCCGTTTGTTTCGTCCGATAGCGCGAGGTGGTTTTTCTGTCGCCCTATCCCCTTTGTTGCTTCCTGTTATATACGCTCCTGGATCACGAACACTGAGACCGCTCCTGTCGCGCCTTCAGCCGACGCGCCAGGCACCACAAGCCTACACGGTAACGGACAGCTGCGCGATAAGCGCGCGCCAACCCAGTGCGCAACACGGCGAGGAGCGCCACGGGACACCGCGGCCTCGTAACAAGAGAAAAAAACGGTCGCGAACGAATTCGATCGGATCGCTGCTAAACACGGCCTGCGGCCTTCCTCGTTGTCGCCTGGATAGCTCGGTGAGGAGAGAAATGGCCGAGCCGGCGTCGGCCGCTGTCCGCTCTGCCCCAACAGCTCCCGGCGAGGCACCGCCCGCGGTCTCTTCGTATTCCGATCTCGTCCGCTTCATTTGCGCGAGACGCTCTCCTCGGCCGACTGCTTTAGCCACCGCGCAGTGCCGACGCAAACAGGCGAAGCAACAGCAACACAACGCCCCGAGATCGGAAAGCCGTTGGAGAGCCTTCTCCTCGTCCCCGTTGCCTTTGGACTCGAGCGTATCGTTTTGCGCTCTGTGTCTGAATAGAGAGGTGACCTCCTGCAGACGCACCGACTACAATGATGCGTTATGTCCTTTTTGTTTCTTTCTACCCGCGTTTGTTTATTTTTCTTAGTGTCGAAGTTAAGCCGGAAGCCTCTGGAATGCCGCCTTTTTGTGCCTTTCTTCCCTCTTCGTTTGATTCAGCAGCACCCCTGGTATTGTCGGCATTGTAACGCTCGTGCCGTTCCTTGACAAAGGGGCTACTCCGTGGGCGAGGGCCTTGTGCATCACCCCAGAGAACGGAGCGAAAAGCAACCAACGAAATGCCGAAGTGGAGTGGATCAAACGTTGGTGCAATCTTGTTCATTCGTCTTTTGGTACTTCGAGCTCGACAACAGCTAAGGCACCGACTGAATCGAGCCCGTGTGCTTCATTTGCGTTTGAAAGCAATCTCCCTCTTTAACAGCACCGCTTTTGGAAGCGGTCATGTCGAATTTATTTCTTATAGCTGCGAAGAGAACTTGTGCTTCAGCGGAGAGGAAGCCCTCGTTGCGTTCAGGCTCAGAGTGTGAGGCAGTGATCGAGTGGGGCTGATTTGATGGTTGGCTTCAAAAGCTTATTTAAGGTCATGTTCCATGCTCTTGTTCGCGGGCTTACGCTACCCCAATGCAATTAAGCGCACTTCACAAAGCAGCGTCTTTGATCCCTCAATCGTCATCTAAAGCTTCGCCTTCCACGTGGTTTACCACGTGGCTTACCACGACGGAAGGGAACTTGCATCTGTCGTCTACGGTTTGAAGCAGCTTTTGATATTGCCTACTCCTACCTCGTCCGAATGACCACAAGTCCAGAATGAGAAATCTGTGAATGCAAAGATACAATAGCACACCAGCGGTGCGATTATCGTTGTTTCAACGCACAGAAAAGGTCCCAAGCACCAGGATCGACAACGTAAACCACCTTTCCCGTATGAAAGGCAGAATTCTTCGACCCTTGTCCCAGTTGAAGTCGGCTCGAACTGCTTTATGAGCATTCGCGTGCTTTTTCAGTGCAACAAGGCTGATCGAAAAGCACAAGAGGAAACAGACGGAAGAGTTACGATGGCACGCTTAGCGCACT